>NC_143570.1:84230227-84380909 GCF_054136105.1 Typopeltis vanoorti
GTGTAATGCGTAATAAAAGAATGATATTTTCGACGCTAATATGCTTGACTCTAAAATAAGGAAAAATATCCTATAAGGACTTTTTACTTTTCTATTGAATTAAGAAGAAAAATTAATTTTCCAAAAAAAAAAAAAGAAATATATTTGTTTTTAAATTTATATTAAAGGTTATATATATAACTTATTTTAGTGAGAGTTTTGACACACACACACACACACACACACATACACACGAGTTAAGAGGTTCATAATTACTGTTTTCTTACCTGTTCCGCTGAATTCACAGAGAATGGTAAATTACTAGACTGAATAGAATTTTTTAAGCTATATAAACTTGAGTGTTTAGATTAGAATTTTTTAAACAGAAGAAAGTAGAAAAACGGTGTGTGTTTTATGAAAGCATGTGATGAAGATGTAGATGTGATGTAGCGTCTATGTTTACTATCTTTTTTTTTTTTTTTTTCATTTTCCTCATTGTGTTTTCAAGAGTGGAATCTCTGCGAGAAAAAGAACTGGTAAAGTTGCAGATGCCCTTCTACACATAATCAGCAGAACAATCACAAACATCCAGACCCAGGACGGGATTTGAACTCACGGTCTGTTGATGCGAGGGCTGGCACGCTATCCACTCTGCCAACCAGACCGGCGGCTGCAATCAAATGCACATCGAAATCAGTGTTTTGAAGAAAGAATGAAAACACTTCAGACAAGCACTTTATTAATAATTTCTCTTTTACTGTTCAGAATAAGTTAGATATGGACAGCGTATGTGATTCATTTTATGCTCTTTAGCCACATTTGCTGCATGCTGCTACCCAAATAGCAATAGTAGTCTAATAAAGGATAAAACGGAGGATCACTCCGGCTTACTATAAATAAATGCAGTAAATAAATGTGATTTTTTTTCAGTATTTAATTTTGTGCAAGAGACTTTTGCATGTAGCTCTTTGCCGTGTGAACTTTTATTTAATCTTCGTTACTTATTTCAACAGTCATGTCATTTGCGTAGGCGCCTCCGTAGTTCAGTTGGTTTCGACTATGCCCTTTGGTTAGAAAGGCTGGATTTCGAATACTGTCTAAAACGCTAAAAAACTTTATTAGGGCTTTTTATCTGAAAGTGAGTTAGCTGGTCTCATACAAGAGTAGCAGGGTATTTTTCTCCTCAAACAAACAAAAGGGGCATAAGGACACACGCAATATAGATACATATATTGCGTGTGTCCTTATATGAGAATAAGATCCTATTCCATCAGATCTCATTTTGAAAGCCAAAGCCTGAACGGTACAGTGGAATTTACGCATGAGCTTAGAGAAAGACAGACTACTTATTACAATAGTGATGTCATCAGCTCGTGCTGACAGATAGTCTCTTCAAATATGGGTTTATAATGTGGATTTGTTTCGAAAGCATGGGCACATTACAGAACCACATCTGGAGAAAAAAATAAATTTCTTTAAAAGGAAAGAACGACTCGATGATTAATATGCAGACTTATTCCAAGAGAGAGAGAGAGAGAGAGAGAGAGAGGATAATCTTGGTTTATCCTTCTCGAGTGAGGGTGATTGCAAGAGAGGTGGCTGCTTATTTTTAAATAAATATGTTTATAGATATTTTTAAGGATTGAAAATCAAATAGGTTTTTGACCTTCTGAGATATAGCCTTGTTAAAACTATAAACGTTTGGATCGAGTGAAGTCTTTATCCGAACGGTGCATAACTTCTCCCTGTGACGTTAATTCGCGATACATGGATTAGCGACTATGGCAATCAGTACTTTCCTTAAGCCAAAGCAGAAAATTACGGATCCCTGATTGTCTACTTCGGCCAGAACAGAATCCCAAGATTTTCGGATAATGCTCAGCCATATGAACAAGCAGAATGCAGAGCAATATTCTCTATCATATCACACTATTTCCCAAGTCATGGTAAAAGTAAATTAATATCGACTTCCTACCTACCTTCCTTCCTACCTATTTAGTGTTTGTAGATTTTGAGAAAGCTTTTGATTCTTTGTGTCATGCAAAAATAATTTAAAGAACTTAAAACAGCATTTCTCAAAGTGGAGTTCGCAGCCACAGAGAGAATTTTGTTCGTAAATAAATATATTGTGATCCTACTTTGTAAATTTTCAGATACAATTTAGAATACGATATATTAAAAATCCTAATAATTAAAAAAAGTTCTTTTAGATAATTTGTTTAATTTCAGTATAATAATATGTATAATATTTTGATCGTATATCTTAACGCGCGAGTGTATAATGCCACACGAAGTCAGTCACTATATCCTAATTTTCATCCGACTTAACTTTCTACTAACAAATATTAAGGTCATGTAGTTATTTCAATTATCCCACAATATTGAGCCTTTGGAGTGGCATATGAAGGCTCACCTCTGGTGGTAAAATATAACTTATTAGTAAAAGGTGAAAAATGGGAACTAGTGAGCCGCAGAGGAATATAAATTGTCCAAGTTGGCTGCGACCAGAAAACGTTTGAGAAACAGTAACTTAAAACAACAAGCTATCAAAAAAATAAATAAATATAATAATAATAATAATAATAATAATAATAATAATAATAATAATAATAATAATAATAATAATAATAGATACATAAATTATTAGAAACTTTATACCCGGAAACAGTCACTATCCAGTTAGAGAGAGAGAGAGAGAGAGAGAGAGAGCGAATGTAATTTGGCAAGGGAATCCAATATCACCAAAATAGCTTTCTGCCACGATAAAACGTTTTAGAAATGTATCGCGGGAAAATTATGGAATTAGCGTCAATGGAAAAATCTAAATCATTTATGTTTTGAAGATGACAGCAAAAAATAGAAAATGTTAAATGATTTTCACAGAGAAAGCAGGGGAGGGGGGGCTTAAAAGATTAATACTACTAAAATTTGTATTGATTTTAGTGGTATTAATTGACAAATTTACTGACATAAAATTTATGAAAAATTCAGATCAAATTGAATTGAAATTAGGATAATCCTATTGACGTGGAAAGCTCTAAATAGCATCGGAAAAATCAGCGTTATTGAAAACAAGATAAAGAAATAAATGAAGAATCATACTAGGAACAAAGAGTTTGGACTACATAAAAATATGTCTGTTAAGAGACCTATATGTTTAAAAGAAAGCTATTTAATATGTTCATCATGCCATAAAAATAGAAAAGTAGAAAAGAATACTTTATAAAAAAGGGGGGAAAAGGAATAATATAATTAGAGAGATAACTGGAGTTATCTCTCTAATTACAATTACAATGATATTATAATTGGAGTAAAGCATTTACATTGAAAGGGTTCGTAGATTAGCAGATTGACGGAAGAAAGTTTGACAGAATTAAGCACTGAATGGATATCAAGAGAAGGAAAGGTTGACAAAGAGCAAAATGGGGGAATATCAAACCTACGTAAGAACTTTTTTTTACGAAGGTTTGACATAAAATGGTAGCCATTAGCTAAGAAGAAGCTATTGAATTTTTTTTTTGGGGGGGGGGGGTGTATCTAGCAGTGGATGGAAAGAGGTTGAAAAATATCTGTTCTCCTCTCATGCAGAATTCGGGTGTCTGACCAGGGCTTTTTTTTTTGTTGTTATTGTTGAATACGTTTTACTATTACTGTTCTGTCGCTGGCTGCTTCTGCCAATTCTCATTTAACAAGAACATTTAAAACCAGGTGACATTTTTTTTTATTTAATCTTTATCATATCTTCATTTTACAACACATTATCATCGATTTTTAAATAGCCTCCAAGACATTGTGAAATATTCGTGATATGCATCGTTCTTCTATATTCTTAGTATAATCATGCTTCCCATGATTTTTAGCTTAACTACTTTTGCACTTAGCTAAACTTTCTTACATTTTTCTCTGTTCTCTCCGGGTATTTGCTAACTTACGATAAAAGTTATTTATTTTCAGAAATACCTTATTAACTTCTCGAGTGCACCATGCCCTCGAGAAGTTAATAAGGTAATAAAAATTCGAACTTCATAATGAAGTTCGAATTTTTCTATCCTTGCAAACAACGTCACCACATGCTTCCTTGGATGAATCACTCAATGTTCTCTTCAGAGTTTGCCACTGTGTTTTTGCTTTCAAACTCGTTTGTTTTTCTGTGAATAATATTTGTATATTTAAGTCTATAGTTCACGTCTAAAAGCTTACCCACCTTCCTTTTATAACTTTTTTTACATAAATACTTATATATTATGATGGAAAGAATGGTGAGAATCTGTACGTAAGTCCGGCTTTAAGACTAAAGAATCCTGTCGTTATGCTCCCAGTAACAGAAATAATGTTTGTGAAAAAATAACTATTCTGAATTAAGAATTGTTCAAATAATGATTGCCCATTTTGCTAAAAGCTATCAACCTGGTGTCTGCAATACTGATTTCACTACTACCTCTTCAGTGGATGAAGGAACTCATCCAGTTGTATGAAGAAGAAGTACTATAGCTGTTGCATGAACTGAATAAGAATTCAGCATCTATTGCTAATATCAACACGGGTGCTGATATCAGCAAAAATATTAGCGTAGATAAGAAGTCTGCTGACTGAGAGATATCAAAAAGTGGTATATGAGAGATATGAGTTTGCAAGATTTAAGGTGACCAGTGGAATAATTTGTGGAATAACAGTGGTGTAACCCAGGGATCAGTCCTTGGCCCATTGTTATTCAATCCTTACATTAACGACATTGGGAAGAATGGAAGAATTTTACAGAGACATGCAGCCTGTTTGCTGATGATACAAAGATAGGCCAGGTAATCAGAAATGCCGATGATAATAAGTAGTACTTACAGAATGAGTTGAATAGGCTAGAATTGTGAGCATGCGAAAATGAACATCAGTTCAAAATTAGTAAATGTGAATCTATTCGCTTTGGCATAATGAGATACCCAATGGCATATTATGTTGGTGGGATTATACTAGAAGAAACTGATTAGGCAAAGGATCTTGGAGTTTTAGTACACAGGGAGTTGATATTCAAGAGTATTCAAGGGTAATAGCAAAGATTGCAAATACGACTCAACTCAGAGGATAATTGTAATAATGAAACGAAGCTTGGCGTATAAAGATAAGTCATTTTGCATCTTTACAAGGCCTTGATGAGATCTCATTTGGAACATTATGAGTAGGTCTAGTCTCCTGATTTCCATGGTGATTCTGATATAGTGGATCGAGTGTTAAAGATGACATCGGATTTGTGGAATAACGATTATGAAGACAGGTTGAAAATTTGTTGTAGAGAGAGCAGACACTAGCAGGCAAGAGAAAGAGGGATGATATGATTATGTGGGCTCTTGATATTAGTGATTAGATAATACCGTAATTTTGCGAAAGATGATACGCTAATGTTTGATGGACGTAGAGATTAGAGAAAGTAGATTTAAAGAATACAAAAGTTATGAAAGGACCATTATTGGACGTCAAGTAAAGAGTTTTATTAGAGACTCTAATTCTAAGGTACTTGTAATTTGATTTCAGAGTGTAAGTCATTTATGTTTTGTATGAAGACCTCCAGATGACGAAAATGTCATCCATATAAGATTCGGAGAGAGAAAAAGTTTGGATTTAGGATAGATATTTTCTCCGCTAAATGTAAAATAAAAATTGGCTACAGTTTAAGTTAGTGAAGAATGCATAGCAGTTCCTAAAATATCCAGAATTCATGACTAACGTAAAAAGATTTAGAATGTCTGATTAGGATTTAGAAGATAGAAAGTTCAAGGATACCATTAAGAGAAGCACTAATGAAGAGTGACTTAATGTCAAACCCGATCATTGGATCATTAGGGTCGAGTTTTAATTGTTTAATTTTTAAGATAAAATCTTATTTTTTATAAAAGAATAAGAATGGCCGGTAAGAGGAGTTAGGTGGTTGGAAAGTAATTTATGTAGTACTTACTATTGAGCCAACGACTGGTCTAAGAGGGAATACAGAGTTGTATAGTTTGAAGAGACTATATATATACAGTATATCCTGAGTGGTCTGTTATGATGTTTTCTACAAGAAGAGATGAATCTCATAGGATATATATCCCTTATATTCCCTGGCGTGTTACCTGTATGCTAAAGAAATTTCACCTTGCAGTCACGTACAAAACCATCCACCAAATCAGATTCCTTTTACCTTCCCCAAAAGATAACGTACAACCGCTGTTACTACCTGAAGGTTATCAAAGCCTCCGTAAATGCAATTTATCCTATTTTATACAAACAGCCGCTGTGGTGCAAAACATATTTCTGAACACCAATCTCATATTGAGCTAAATAAATATCATAAATCAGGTTTTGTAAAACATGGAATACATTTTGGCTACACAGAAATGCCTACATCTGAACGACTTTTCAAGAAAGTGCTGAAGTTCTTTATGACGGTCCAAATCTTAATCTCAATAATGGACACTACCTTGTTCTAAAACGGTGACTATTTGAATATGCGTTTTTATTTCATAAATATGTATTTTAATACAAATAGTTTGTTTTCTTACACATACCCTGAAATATATAATAATGTAAAAATAGTAAGGCTTTACGATAATGGAGGGAAGATACCAACTGCTATACCAACCCAGAGGCTACAAATTAATTTTTTGAATTCAGGTTAATGTACACGGGAAAGAAGCTCCATTAGCAAAAAAGGCTTGCTACTTTTAATTTGTATTTCAGTATTAGAAGCTCCATAAAATGTTATTTCAGAAAATCCTAAATATTGAAATATATATGGTTATGAATTTCACCGACGTGAAAAAAATTTCACGTCGGTGAAATTTAAAAAAAAAAAAAAATTACTATACACTGCTTGGAAAGAAGTCAATGATATCTCATAGGCAAGGTCCATCGTACCATGTAACGATACACGTATTTGTAGCCGGTATAAATAAAGGAATATGATGCTCCCAAGCCAATGCAACTGTGTCCAGGTGAATGGCTGCGAGAAGGGAACTGACTGAGTTTGAAAGAGGTGTTGTGATGATCAACAATAGTGATGCTATACTGAGGTTGAAGCGCAGAGTCAACTGTAGTGCAGTACTCAACTGCAGTAGAAACTCACCACACTCATTGAACGTGACCGTAGAGTGCCACGAAGGATAATATGTAAAAACCGCCATTCGTCGGTCGACACTGTGAATGCGAAATTCCGAGCATCGACTGGAACACGAATCTGCACGAAAACATTCAGCATCGAAGCTCACAACATGGATTTCCATGGTAGGACCACAATTTGCACGTCCCACATTACCCGAACCAACATGCAGCATCGTCTTCAGTGGAAGTGGGACGTGGAAGTTTGGTGAGCAGTGTTATATGCCAAAAATCTGCCCTCCACACAGCAGATGGATGGGTATGGCAAATTCGGTGAACGTCTCTTACCAGAGTGCATAGCGCCAACTATTAAATGTGGGGGTGGAGTGTGATGGTATGCTCCTGTTTTTTCCCAGTTTAATCTCAGACATCTGTTTGTAGTACCATGAACATTGAACTCCGAGAGGTATCTGAACATTCTGGACAATGCGATGCGTCCTACATTTTAGCGTTTCTACGGAACTGATCATTGTCTCCTTCAGTATAAAGTACTGAAGGAGAACGTCACCACACTCACCACAGCAGTCCATGACCTTATTACATGCCTACAGGAAGAGGTCCTAAATTACTATGACAGCTATCATACTCTTGTGGAAAGTATGCCCTGTAGGATTGCTTACAGGGCATACACATATATTATTGCAAATATATATATATATGTATGCACACACACACACGCATACATACATGGTCTCTGTGATATTCACTGTTGCTCGTTGCATTTATATTATCAAGTATTATAATTATATTTTGGAATAAATAATAATATTCCAAAATACACTGTGTGTGTGTGTGTGTGTGTGTGTGTGTGTGTGTGTGTGTGTGTGTGTGTGTGTGTGTGTGTGTGTGTGTGTGTGTGTGTGTGTGTGTGTGTGTGTGTGTGTGTGTGTGTGTGTGTGTGTGTGTGTGTGTGTGTGTGTGTGTGTGTGTGTGTGTGTGTGTGTGTGTGTGTGTGTGTGTGTGTGTGTGTGTGTGTGTGTGTGTGTGTGTGTGTGTGTGTGTGTGTGTGTGATTCTTGTATTATCCATATACAAGAGATATATGACAAGAGGTATATGATATCTCCAAGGACTAATAATAATAATGATTATACTTAATATAAATATACTGTTATATGTACCAGCGCTCAAAAATTCAACAAAGCCTATACAATTTATTACATTTTTTTATGTGAGGTGCTTTAATTTCTTATTCCTTTCTATTCTACTCTTGTACTGATACATGATTTTGATTTTAATATAATATATATTTAAAGTGAAGTAGGATGCAGATTTTGTTTTCTTTGTTTCAGGGACCCCAGACACAAAGAACTGGATAACTCACCCACATCACTAATGTATGGTAGGCATAGAAACTTTTCGTGAGCGGTGGAATACACACGCGCGCGCATACACACACAAGTTAAACTGGAAAGAGAATTAGTGATGTTAGTATCAATATAACACTAATATTAATCTACCATAACAACATGCAATCCTAAGATAAATGAGTCCCGAGAACTTTTTTCAGAACACATCCTTGTCTAATCTTAAAGAAGCTCGCCTATAAAATTTGTATTTGATTCTTAAAATACGTTAGTTTGGAAAGAAAGAATTAACATTCATTATATGAATTTATTGAATTTTGCTGAAATATTTAAGCAAAAAAAAAAGAAGTCTGAGCCCCTGCGTACGTTTTTGAGCTCCACTATTTTAAAAAGAAATCTTTCCATGCCAGTATTCTTCTTCTTCTTTTAAGACGAAGAATACTGGTATGGAAAGATTTCTTTTTAAACTAGTGAGCTAAAAAAAACCTACACAGGGGCTTAGACAGCAGAATCAATTAAAATATTCATTGGGTACTTATAAATAACTAGAATCTCGTTAAAAATCTCATATGTAAAAAATGTGAGCCAAGTACTGAGGAAGCAGGAGAATGGCTGTAATTTAGAATTTACTCGCTACCATTAATCTCTAATGGTATTGTAGTTGTCGCTGTTATGGTACTGTTCGAATTTCAGAGGAAAATATATATTCTTGACGAAACAACGTCAGTCAAGCAGCATTAGCTTGTAATCTGCAGTTAGCCTCCTAAGTTCTCAAGTACTTATTTTATTAGATGAAGTAGGTAAAACAGTGAAAAAAATACCTAGTCAAAATCGGTTGAACAATGCGGCTAGTAATGATGTATTTTACTTTCTTCTCCTTTCTCTACAGCCTTGCCCTCCATTTTGACATGTCAAAATGGAGAATTATCAGGAATGCGATCAGAGGAACGTCAGTGTAACAAATTATATTTCAAATTTGGTTGAAAACATGCAACTTGTAGAGGCTATATAGAAGACAAAAATTCCTGTAGTCCTCCCCACTTTCATTTTAGCTCCATAAGGCTAAATGTCTGTGAAACTTGAAAATTCACTGATGTGAACTGTAGAAGTGTGCAAAATAGTCACATACTTCCTCTTCGCTTAAAACAACATTTTTTAGAGCACCTTAAGGCATGTTAGAAACAGCTATATTTCTAAATTTGGTCAAAATAGGTTGAACAAAAGGAAGTGCAGAAGATATGTTGTCCCTTATATCTCCCTTCGTTTCTGTCCAACTGGACTGAAATTCTCATAGGCACATAAAGAACGCAAGAAATATAGATTTAGTCAGGTTTTGACGATGCAACCTGCAGGAGAGTAGCAACGGAGGGACTACTTCCAACACACCTTCAATTTAGTCCGATCAGGCTGATTTCAGTAGACTTTCAGTATAGCAAGAAATAATTATATTCCAAATCTGGTTAAAGCAGTGCGATGTACAGATGTGTGTAAAGAAGAGGAGGAGGGGGAGTAAACAGAGCATTTTTTTCAGTATTTATCCTCTTTTCAACATAGGCGATTTTTTTTATTAAATTTAACACCTCAAATCTGGCAGGCTGTGTTCTTAAGCTCTCTCTGTCGAAGAATGAAAAGAAGAAACGACGCTGCTTTGGCTGTTCCTCCCCCCTCCCTCAAAAAAATCTTTGTGCTTAATTTGATTTTATAAGCGGTGTTTAATGTTCTATAGAACATTAAATAAATATATATATATATATATTATAATTATAATTATTATAATATAATATAATATAAAATTATAATATATATAAACACACTAAAGTGCTTCAAATTTGAAACATTAAATAATTATCGTAGATAAATGTTTATCTAAGGATAACAAAATCAATAGGAATAAGGAGAATAGTAACATCGCACAAAAGACACACGAGTATAGGTCTCAGTTTAAAAAATGACCAATTTGATATATATTTCATCATGAATTATGATTATGAGTTATAATGAATTATTATAACTGAGCATAATAAATGGCACTATTGAAATTTCAATAAGGAGGGGGAAGTGCGTTTTTCTCTAAAAGAATAAGATATTTCGTGTATAGTTTCTTGAATGTAAACCTCTACCATAGAGCAAAGACAAAGGTTTACATGTTGCATGTTTACATGTCTCCAAGTCGATTAAAAGTCTGAAAATTATGCCTCTTCCTCTTATAAAACGCATATTTAAGTGATTACAGGATAACTCATTTACATAATCAAAATTAATTCTTTTTATAATATCATCTGAAAATACCATGGCAAAATTTTTGCTATGGATGATTACAAACAATTTAATTATTTTTAAGTTATGATAGCTATACTTCTATGCGTGGCGCGTCATAGTCACTGACACCCTCTCTCTCTCTCTCTCTCTCTCTCTCTCTCTCACACACACACACACACATCTACTAACCTGCCACTTATTATCCCCCCTTTTTTGTGCTCTGTCTATGAATGTTACTCAACAACTGCTTCCTGCCACCTTTTTTTAAGAATAAAAAAATAACCAGTCAGCTAAAGTGTTTATAGCAGCTAAAGCTGAACATCTGAAAAAAAAAAAAAACTGGGACATAAAAAGAAGAGAGAGAGAGAGAGAAGGTGGTTGTAGTCACAGAGGAATATAAACACGATAAAATTCAAACCACTCATATTTAAGACAGACGTTACCAATATTCAGCCTTAACTATAGAATAACACGTATGCCACAATAAACAACTGTTTTTTTTTCCTCTTCTCAGAAGAACAAATGTTGTGTGCTCTGGATATTAAAGATTTTATGATAACATATTTTTGAGATGGATGGTGAGCTGATGCATTGTGAGGAAAATATGGAATTATAAAATCTTTAATATCTAGAACACATACGATTTGTTCTTCTGAAGAATCTCTAAAACAAGAATTGGAAATTGTCAAAGAAACAGCCTTACAAAATGGATATATAATCCCATAATAACTCAAAAAAAAATAATCAACAGCTCTCATATAAATCAACCCATACAAGAAGAAGCTCACAGAACTCCTATACTATATATTAAGAGCATCTCTGAATGTGTGACAAAAATGATGAAAAAATATCAACTCATCGCTTATCAAACCTTACAAATTTGCACTTGCACAACATGGCATTGAAAACACTAACCACAGGATCCAATGGGAAAACGCTAAACTGCTACATAGATCTGTATATAATCATGAACATTTATATAAAGAAAATGCTGAAGCTTACGTCATAGACCTAATCTTAATCGGAATGACTGTCTCACTATTCCAAAAGTGTGGGAAATTGCTATCCTCAATTGTATTAAATAAATTTATATGTTATATTTTAATTGAATTGAATTAGTTTTAATTTAATTTCAGCTCATTTATGAACATGCAACTGTATACCTACAGGGATTCCAATTTAAGCATGCACACTACTTTTTTTAATTCAATTCTTATTGTTTTCGATAATTGTACTGATGATGTCTTATGATACATGAGACGAAATATTTACAGAATAAAAAAGTTATTTACTGTGGCCAGGTTACAGTGTATAAGAAAATATTCAGTTGTTCGCTAAATGATAACTCCTCTTTTGTCGAAAACTGTTATGACTTGGTTTTTTAAGGAATGCGAAATTGAGTGCCAGTTTTCTTTTAATAAAATATGTTTAATAGTTTTAATAACAAGAATACTGAGAATCCGATTTGGGTATCAACTTCGCAAAGTGCCCAACTAAGACCCTTTATAGACGAATTAGGCAGAGTTCTGCTTAGGACGTTGGCCCTGCAAACAAGTATGAGTTCAGTTTTATTATCTCATTAAAGAAAATAATTTTCTCAAAACTTAAGGGTCATCCAAGCACAATATCTTATATAAAGTGACCCCGATGCAGGTAAACAATTAGAGTTTAGCACCTGAAGAAATTAATGGAACTATCTGCAAAGCTATATACGCCTGTGGAATAATCGTATATGGGAGAGTCATATGGAAAACAGACGGTGTCATCACACTACGCGTTGGTTTTCCAATATTAATGCAATAATTATTATTGTTGTTGTTGTTGTTGTTATTATTATTATTACTGTTGGGAGTTGAAGCTTAGGGGGTACAGGTATATAGCAAAAGTGGCTAAATCAGCTCATCAGATCACTTGGTTACTGAAGAATACTTTGAAGAGCAGAGACAAGCAAGTTATTGTTCCACTTTATCGAGCCTTCATAAGCCCCCATCTTGACTACTGTGCCCAGATCTGGACGTCAGGGTTTCTTCTTGATGGGGAGGAGGTAGAGAGGATCCAGACGAGTGACCAAGATGATAGCTGGTCTGTGGAATGAATCTTACGAGAACGGGTTAAAGATCTTGGGTTACAGAAATTGGTTGATACGCGGAAAGGGGATGATATGATTGAGACATTCAAATTACTGAAGGGTTTTTACAAGATTAATTCAAAGGAAATTTTTCAGAACAGGCCCGGTGGTGGGAGAACTAGGGGACATCTATGGAAACTGAGCAAGAGTGTAGTTAGAACTAGGTTTTTTTTTACTTGGAGAGTGGTGAATGAGTGGAATAAGCTGCCAGTCTATTGTGGGTGCGTAAATGAGTTCAAAGCAAAGTATGACAGATAGTGTGAGGATGCTGAATAGTTCTTGACATGATGTTTAGGGTCTCCCTCGATGAGTCTAAGGACTCCTTGGAGTTGCCCATAATAATAATAATAAGTATTATTATTATTCAGGCATACATGGAATCCTGGGACTCAGTGTAAGCATCCCATTTTAACTCAGACTGCATGTCATACTTCTCTTATACTCACTCAATGTTAGTGCACTCACCACATTCTTCAGATAACTCACTGTCACAATGAGAAAAAATCTGCTGACTATAAACTTTTACTCAAATTGAAGCATCTGTAACGCATTCGGTATCGACGGGTTTGGATGGAAAAATCTGGGTTAGAAACTCACCTGAGAAACGAAGTACCTTTATAAGGGTGTTTCAACTGCAGATGAGTTAGCCGATCTTATAAGAGTATGGCTGGGTTTTCTTCCCAGAAACTCGGACTTTTCATCCAAAAAATAGAGAAATCGGCTAGAATACACTGGCCTTTTTCTACTCTTCAACTTATTTCTCTATTGCCTCTTATCTTTAGCATCTGAACAAATTCTGTAATATATTATTCTTTAATCTATCATCTTAGTTTTCAGCCTCTGTACTCTCTCCTGTGTTTCTATATCTATCTGAAATGCAAGAGGCTAGATCTGCTCACAATAGTAGTCCAGACGCGGGGGGGGGGAGGAATCAAGGCGTTAATAAAAGGAACGATGACTTCCTTATTCTTATTCGATAATGTTCTCAATAGAGCATTTATATTTTGCACCATTCGCTAGATCTTCAATTCCTTTTATACTACTTCACACCTAGATTCCAAGCTTCAGTACTCACCTTAAGATGATATACAACTTGTAATTTGTTCAATCCAAAGTGCAAAATCTTGCGCTTGGCTATGTTAGACTAGCATCCATCATTCTCTTTCCACACTACTAATCCTTTCGAGTCATCCTGAAGTAATATTATGTCTGAGTCGTTTCTTATCGTTCTCAGAAACTTTGTATCATCAGCTAACATACCACAGTATAGTTATTGCCCTTATCAAACTCCGTTATTACTTTATTATAATATGTAACAAAATACTCGCACATGATTTATTCATAAGAAAGCCGTGGTGTTTCCCATTGACGAACAATCACTGACAGAATAATCCAATAATTCAACCACTCTGGAACGTTCTTCTATCTGCATTCTCCAAACTTATTCTTCCAATCGTGATATTTTTACTTGCTACATGACCAAAGAACTATCTGGAATTTCAATTAGCTTGATCAGCTAGCTTCCTGTAAAAATTGAATTTTAATTTCCTTACCATACTTGTCACTCTCCTAACCTGCATCACGAACTGTTCATGCATCACTTCACTTTTACCTATGTTTCCTTCTATATCATTCTAAAGACAACCCACAAGCTAAAGGTTGTCAAGCTAAAGACAACTCACAAGAATTCTATCGATATTCTGCAAATAAAAGAAAGAATGAAATTAAAAGAATAACTCTACTGAATGCAGATGGTATGAGGGTGGCAGATGCAGAAGAGGTTGTTCAACTGAGTTCCTATTTTGCTAAAAGCTATCAACTTGGTGTATGCCACACTAAGGTTCACTACTACCTCTTCACTGGATGAAGAAACTCAAGTATATGAAGAGGAGGTATTAGAGCTGTTCCATAGACCAGCGCTTCCCAAACTGTGGTCCCCGGCCCCCTTGGGGGCCGTAGGTTTTGTTGAAGGGGACCGTGAAATAATGAAAACAAATTTAAAATGTTTTAAGACTAAGTAGATTTTTTTATCTTAAAAGAAACGTATTTAATTTTTATTATTTATTATTTCTTTTTTGTTATTTTTTATATTTTAATGGAAAAAATCACAGATTGGTTCACAAATTTTGCTTCCTGCGTATTTCGGCGCTTAATGAATATTAATAAATCTATGGTTATTCATATAAGTTTCATTTCAAAGCAGAAATCTAAGAATTGCAGTTTCAAATATTTCACCTGATATTGGTGTAGCAGTATTGAAACACATCCATCACATTAAATTGTTATTAAACTTCTTTTATGTTTTTAATTCTTTCTTTATTACTAATCGTTTTACATTTCATGTGCTTGTACTGCAAATGTACAATAACAATAAATCTCTATATAAAAATATGAGATAATGTGCATGTGAAATGTGTATATAACATGCTAAAAATTTAATATTTGCATTTGATTTTTGCAATATTCCCTGAGTATGTTTTGTATTGAATATAAATACAATAAATATTATAATAATATATGTCCATATTACGATTTTTTTTCGAGGGGGCAGTGAAATATTTTAATTTATCCAAAGAGGCACTGAAATCCAGAAGTCTGGGAAGCACTGCCATAGACTGAATAAGAATTCAGCAATAGGGAATGATGGCAACATTATTATAGAATGTAAGCAGGGGAATGGATACACCACAATACTTTTGGATACAAAATTAATAACGGAAAAAACTCACGTGCAAAGATTATTTAATAGTATAATTTTCGCATGTGTGTCACAGGCATCTTCAGTACATTAAGCTCAAATTAAACAATAACTGACAATTCCAAAAAACGCCACCTAAGTAGTTGGTGTCAGATAACTAAAAAGGTCAATAACTTTCCTAAAAAAAAAAAAAAATTAAATCAATACAATACAAAGTTAGGAAAGATTAGCTGATTTGTAAAGTACTATCTCTCATAAAGAGGATAGACGTAAGCCGTCGGATCTGTTTAAGTTAGGAGAATGAAGTAGAGTTTCACATGTTTCTTTATAAAGGCGTTCCATGAGAAACTGACTTTTGTGAAGAACTCTTGTCTTTCTCCAATGAACTCTGTGTCTAGTGAAAATGGCATGTTCTGCAAGTCCAGACTTTTCAGGTTTAAAGTATTCAATATAAGATTGGTGTTCTTTTAGCCGAATAGAGGCAGATCTTCCCATTTGTCCGAAATAAGATAATCCACAAGAGCACGGAATCTGGTAGACACCTGGATGATTAAGATGTGCAAGCTTGTCCTTAGGAGAAGTGAGAAAGGTGGAGATTTTTCTAAACGGTCGAAAGGCAACAAAAATATTCAGTGGTTTTAAAACTTTTGCTATACGTTCACTGATGCCTTGTGCATAAGGGATAGCAATGCGCGTTATTTCTTCTATGTTTGAAGAGGAAGACATTAAAATTACTCAAAGTTCTTTTAATGAAGCAATTCTTATAACCATTAGATGGAAAGGAAGAAGTTATATATTGTAGTTTTTTCTGTAAAAGATCGTCTGAAGAACAAAAGGAGTGGGCCCGATGAACCAGTGTTTTAATAGTTCCTGCCTTTTGACTGGGATGGTGATGAGATTCCGCATGGATATAATGGTCTATGAGTCTTCTTTCTATAAACTGGGAAATGTAGGTTACCATCTGGTTGGCGAAGAATTAGAAGATCTAAAAAGGCTAACTGCTTATTTGATTCTACTTCTAGGGTAAACTTGATCCTAGGATGAAATGCGTTTAACTTAGTGAGAAATTGTTGAAGTTCATCCGAAGAGCCATTCCATACAGCAAAAATATCATCGACATATCTGAACCAATGAGTAGGTCCGGGAGAAATGTTGTCAAAGATACGTTGTTCAAAATGTTCCATAAAGAAATTGGAGATAGCAGGAGAAAGAGGATTACCCATTGCTGTGCCTTCAATTTGTTGATACAACTTATTTTTAAAGGAAAAATAACCAGAATGTATTATAAAATCAAATACGTTTACGATGTCTGAAGGAAATTCCTGTTGTAGTAATTCAATGATTTCCGAAAGAGGCACATTTATAAATAAAGAAACAACATCTAAACTGATCATGATATCAGAAACGTTCAAATGAAGATCTGAAATTTTGTTTTTGAAATCCAAAGTATTTTTTAATTCTTTATGTACAAGGCATCAGTGAACGTACAGCAAAAGTTTTAAAACCACAGTTTTAAAACTTTTGCTGTACGTTCTTGTGGATAATCTTGTGGATTATCTTATTTCGGACAAACGGGAAGATCTGCCTCTATTTGGCTAGAAGAACACCAATCTTATATTGAATACTTTAAACCTGAAAAGTCTGGACTTGAAGAACATACCATCTTCACTAGACAAGAGTTCTTCACAAAAGTCAGTTTCTCATGGAACGCCTTTATAAAGAAACATGTGAAACTCTACTTCATTCTCCTAACTTAAACAGATCCGACGGCTTACGTCTATCCCCTTTATGGGAGATAGTACTTTACAAATCAGCTAATCTTTCCTAACTTTGTATTGTATTGATTTTTTTTTTTTTTTTTTTTTTTTTTTAGGAAAGTTATTGACCTTTTTAGTTATCTGACACCAGCTACTTAGGTGGCGCTTTTTGGAATTGTCAGTTATTGTTTAATTTGAGCTTAATGTACTGAAGATGCCTGTTACACACAGGCGAAAATTATACTATTAAATAATCTTTGTACGTGAGTTTTTTCCGTTATTAACTTTGTATCGATATGTCTACTCACGGTATACCTCTTTAAAAACAATACTTTTGGATTTTGCTAAGGCGTTTGACAGAATACAGCATGGTAGACTGTTGCATAAATTGGAGATGAGATTGGATTATAAACTATTCGCATGGATTAGGGGTACTACACTCAACTCTATCAAGGCAACATTATTCCTCCCACACACACACAAGATTACTCCTGCTCGAACATAAGAGAATGGCTGACTGACATATCAAAAAAAAGTGTTTTTTTTTTTTTTTATGTTGTGCACATACACAGGAGGTTGGTTGATCAACCTATAGTAGTAGTAGTAGTAGTAGTAGTAGTAGCGTGTATAGGTAGTGGGTTGGGAAAGGAGGAACTTGTTTATATTTGATTTAAATGACTGTAGATTTTTTCCTTGGGAAACAGCAGGGGTAGACTGTTCCACAGTGCAGCAGTTGGAGGGATAAAGGAGGAGGAAAAACTTGTTTGTTTCTAAGTGTACTGTGAAGGGATGTTGAGCAGCAGCTGCACGTATTCCAATCAGCTTAGTACTGAGTAGAGAAATTATTGATGTTACTTCAGATGAGCATTTCCCATGGAAAAAATATTTGTAGAATATACATACTGCAGAAACCAAATGTCTGTGCAAAGGTGGGGGAAGAGAGTTGGTAAGAGATGGATCATTAATAAGTCTAACTGCTCTCCTCTGTATTCAGGAGAGCAATTAGACTTATTAAAGCATTTTTGAGAGAGCTCTTAGGGTCCCACCTCATATGTGAGAGTATATGAGGGGTTGAATCCGCAGGATTAAATGTAAACAGTGGAGTGCCTCAAGGATAAGTGCTTGGTCCACTGTTATTCAATCTGTACATTAATGGCATTGGGAAAGATTTGACAGGAGACATACAGCTATTTGCTGATGATGCAAAGATAGGTAGGGCAATCAGGAGTGCTGCTGATATGCAGTACTTGCAGAATGATTTGAATGGGGCTGGAATTGTGGGCACGTGAAAATGGCTGTCATTTCAATGTCAATAAATGTAAGGTCATGCACTTTGGTGTGATTGGTGAAATTATGCTAGAAGAAGCTGATCAGGCTAGGGATCTTGGAGTGTTAGTAGATAATAAGTTGAAGTTCAGGGCCATGTAGCAAAGATTGCAAATACAACTCAAAAGATAACTGCAATGCTGAAACGAACTTGCATATGTAAAAATAAGGATGCCATTTTGCCTCTTTACAAGGCCTTGACTAGTAAACAGGAGGAAGAGGGATGATATGATTGAGACTTACAAACTTCTGAAAGGGCCATACAGGATTTAAGTTGATGGAATTTTTCATTTTATGGAGGGAAAAGGACAAAAGGACATCCTTGGAAGCTGAAAATGAATGCCACTAAGAGGGTGAGAGCTAGATTTTTCTCTGATGGAGTGGTGCGTGATTGGAATGAATTGCCATTGGATGCTGTGAGTGCAAGCAGTGTGAATGAATTCAAAAATAAGTATGATAGCTGGTGCGTGTTATGTGGCCTCCCTCAATGAGTTCCTGACTTCCTAGAGGTCTCTCTTAATAATAATAATAATTCATCCATTTTACTGAAAAAAGAAAGTGTGATTATTTAATAATTCAGCCTCTAAGAGTAGTACTTGAAGACTTAAAACATCCTTCGTAACATTCAATTTAAAATACAGTAAAAACTGCATCCTTGTTTTCTTTTTTAAAAAATCTCTTTTTTACAGTTGATCTATTTTTCGACATCTCTCAAAAAATCCCGCGTAGTAGCAGTATCTAAATGTTTTGAATGTCAAACCTCGACGTCCAAGAGACTATGAAGGCCTGGGGCACTATAACCATAGCTACCAGATATTAACAGAGTGATGAAGTGAGTTGCTTCTCTTGATTCAGTTGAATCCCAATTTACTCACTTTAGTTGCCATCAGAGTAGATTCGCCATGGACTTCCAATCACTCAATTTAAGTCAAGTTCCTATTATAGTTGACGTACTGCTCGGAGAACGAACAGAAAATATTATATTAACGATTTGCGCTGGAATTCTTAAGAGCCTACTTAAAATATTATGAATGAATAACGAAATAATGTGACGTCCATTTGATATTTATGTGCAAATTCTGAACAGGGCTGTTGTTGTTTTAAAATAAAAAAGAAATTCGGGTAAAAAAATTATTTTGTAATTTCCTTATTTATTTTTTATCTGGAATATAACAGCACGTTCTGTGAGGTTATTTTGCAGACCTTTATTAAAACTTGGGGGAAGGGGTATAATAAAAATATTTGGGAGGACTTATTCCAAAGAACTGAAAATGGTATTATTTTTAAACCCAAGTTGTTTTTCGTGCATTTCTTCTATAGTGACCAAGTTTACTCGATGAACGATGTTTCATAAGTAACTCCTTGGAGTCAAAAACTCAAGGGAGTTTTGTTCACATAAATATAAATGGACTCATCATTTATATTTATGTCTGTGTGTATAAACAGCTATTACCATTAAAACGATTCGTAATGTCACCATTTAATTTAGGTATGTTTCTAATTACGTCTGCCATTTCTTTCCGGCTTTGTCTGTCTGGCAAGTACGCAATCATCATGTGTCTGTATTTCATAATTCAGGCGGACAGAGTGCTACTTAGTTTTACAAATCCTGCGACTTATAAATAATTTAAGTATAAACCGAAACGTTTTTATTCACTGGAAGCAGCTTCCGAATATTAAATGGCAAATTATATTTGACTATATTTGATTTGACTATATGATTTAAAAATAGCTTATTTGAAGAGTTGAATGGTATACTACAGTTTGGGCAAGGTTATAGTACCATATAGTTTTGTATTTCACTGCCAAAGTTTTTTATTAGTTTGTATTGTTAATTTATAGCGAGTCGTTACAAAGTTAAAACTGATCATAATCAACAAAATAAAGAATTAGTTTACCTTGACTTCTCTGGATGACTTCTTTTGAATGCAAATGCGTACACACTTAGTTCCAATTAAGTTATTCAATTAAAACCTTTGTGAGCTTAATATTCAGCATATAAAATAAGCTATTAGCTTAATTTAGTATATTCTCTCACTTTTCTCCAAGAGAAACACTTTTAATAAACAATATTAAAAAATAAATAACAGACTACATGACATCAAATAGGCAGACGAACACTTTAATTGCTTTCTCGTAACCTGTCCCGACTACAGCGCTGCGATAAAGCGAAATATGACAAACTCCCTGAAAAATATTCGAGCAATTATGAAGTTTTAAAAGTTAAAGAACCTAGTGGGTTTTACAAGGACTAAATATATGTAATCCTTAAAAGGAATCGTTTATATACTATGATTTTATATTACATGCACGATAATAATACGCTCCATTTTGTATTTAAAAGCATATATTTTTGTAATAAAAATATACGGATTATTATTATTAATTAGCAGATTATTATTATATTTTTGCAACAAATTAAATAGATAAACGAATAAAAACACACTACGGTGTTACGATGTTAGCATCGTAAAAACATTATTTATTGCACGGACAGCTCTATGGAGTCCTAGAACTCAACGTGGGAGAGCCTAACTATCAATTCAATATCTATCGTACTTCTATATGAAACCATTAACAGACGAAAAACTTACAACTGACTCAGGCAACGCATTCCGTTCATTCCGCTCTCCAAGCGAAAAATCTAGTCCTCACGCCCTTTCTAAGTACGCTCTTATCCACCTTCTAGGGATGACCAAGTGTTGAAACATTTCCCCTGCTACAATCCTACTGTATAAAAATGTTTCGTAAATGTTTCTATCATATCCAACCGTTATCAAACAACTTTTGTAATTCACAAATCCTCAACCTATTCTCATTGAGAGAATTTCACAGACCACTCGCCTCTGGATCCTCTCCACTTATGCATCCCTAAGAAACCCAGGTGACCAGACCTGAGCATAGTAATCCAAATGCAGATGTATCAGCCCCTTATAAAGAGGAATAATAATAACTTCTTTACATGTGAGTGTGTTCTTCAATAACCAAGTAAACCTGTGAGCTATCCTGGCTACTTGAGCAATATGTCCTCTAAACTTCAACTGGCTATCTATTACTACCCCAAAATCCCTGGCTTCATTAATTTCCTCAACTACAGTTCCCCAAATGTGGTACCTAGATTGTAATTTTTTATGATAAAATGCATAATTTTACACTTTTCCTGCATTACATTGACATCCATTATGTTCTAACCATACTGTCAGCCTATTTAAATCATACTTCAAGCTCTCTCCATCATCTTGATTAACTATTACCTTATCAACTTTGTATCATCAGCAAACAACTGAATATCTCCCCTCAAATTATCTTTATATATATATATGTATTTATATATATATAACAAATTAAACTAGTAGTGTGCTACAGAGCCCTGCAGCACACTACTAGTTACCTGCCTTCTCCTCTCCTAAATATACTACTTTTTGGCATCTGTCCATCAGCCACTGTTTTATTCTAATCCCATTTGTTGCAGTTTGCATAACAGAGTTCCATGTGGTATCCCATCAAACACAATCAAAATCCAGGAGTATCATCGTGCAGCATTCCCATTATCCAACTCAGCTGTCACTCTATTCTAAAACGTTAGTAATTACTAAGGCATACCCAACCTGACCGACCCTTCACAAAGCAATGACACCCCTCAGAGTAGTATATTCTTATCCATCCATTCCTGAATTTTCGTTTTGACCAACTTTTCCACCACCACTCTTGAGATATTGGTCTATAATTTGCTACCACAGACTTAGATCCTCCGCTATACATAGGAATTATTTTGCCCTCCTTTCACTCTTTTGCGACTTTGCCAGAGCAGAGATTTAAAATAAACGGCCTAGTCAAAGGCATTGCCAGTTCCCCTATACATTTCTCTTAAAACGCGAGCCGATATCCTATCCTATCCAATCCCACAGCTGTATTTGCATTCAGATACTGCAATATCGTAAGTGCCTCCAATTCATCAGTCCCTGTCACAACAATATCTTCACTTGATGATATACCTTTGCAAAATGGTCACTTAGTAGCTCAACAATTTCCTGTGCTTCTGTTCCCTCTCTACATTCATTAAAGTTATCTTTCCATAGTCATACACCCACTTACTTGCTACTGACGTAACTCTGGGATTTCCTTTCGCTTCCTTGCTAATTTCTTCTCATGATCTATTTTTATCTTCCTTACTATGCTGGTCACTTTTTTTTGTCTGATCCTTGTACTGAGCTCATGCTTAATGATGCTACTCGTCCATCTTACTTCTACCTGATTTACCCTACTGACCTTGCGTATGCACTGTGAACATCCTTCTCTTGCATATCTTTGCCATGGTACTGCTTGAAGTTGCCTCCTAAGTGCATCATAATCATATACCTTGTAGTTCCACATATATTCCCTGATTAACTGGAGTTTCACAGTTTTCTACCTCCCAAGATCATATAATCACTTTCCCAAGTTGAAGGCAATGTAGCCACCTAACAAGATCCAACTCTTGTATCCCAAGTCCCCTCCTGCACATTAAACTTCAAGTAATTATCTCTTAGTGAGTGTATAAATTCCATTTCCTTCCTGCCACATGATCTTTCCTCCTTTCAATCTATCTCCAAAGTTAGAGTCCCCTCTGATTACCCAACTTAAACTTGTGCCAATCTGCTGATGCATGTCTTCCACAACATCACTGAAGTATTCATCAAACAAACAAACCGCATGCATCAAGGAACAGTAACACATTTCAGTGATCTCGACAGAGCCATTGCTCAACTGTGGACTGTCACCTTTTCTGAAATGAAAAGGCTTTTATTTACTATTTTATTTTCGCACATTACTTTTTTACATTTAATCTTTTTCTCAGAACGAATTAGACAATCTAAGAAATAAATGAAATTTATTTCTTAGATTGTCTAATTCTAAATGAAAAAAAGTAATGTTTGAAAACAAAACAATAAACAAAATTCTTTATACTCCAAAATGGGAGTATCTTCGAATCCTTTAAGCACTTCAATGTCTGTCTGTCTATCGTTTCATGAAAGTTTGAAGAGTAAAATACTTAACAAAAAAATTTCTCTTAAGTCACGGAGGTTTAGAGCTGCCCTTTTCCCTTTCTCTAAGATTAAAATGTCAAAAAAAAAAAAAAAAACAGTTTGAATATATATGGCTAAAATTGCAATAATATATATTAGCAGATTATTAATATATTTTTGTAACATGAATCAAGCTTTTGCTTAGGTTATCTTCTTCTTCTGAATGAAACTGGTCTTTTAACACCACGAGAAATAAAGCTATAGCACATACAAAAACTGATAAATTTCTTTCATCTAGAACAGGGATCGGCAACCCGCGGCCATTTTTGGCGACCCATAAAAGGTTGACCATACATGGCATATGGCCCGTAAAATTTTATCAAGAAACGACATTACGGACATTTCAAGAGGACGTTATCTACTAGTCAAGTGCTGTGCTAAAAATATTTTTTCATTTATATGAAGAAATAAATATTTTCATGCCCAAACACGAAAATACTGTCCCACAATTATCGGATAAAAATTGGATTGTCTCTTGCATTCATGGTAGGCATTACAACTACCTTAATGAACTTAATTTGAACCTGTAGGGCCAAGGTAAATTACTATCAGAACTGTTTTCTGACATAAAAGCTTTGGAAGGCAAATTATGTCTGTTGAAGAAATATATGATGGAAGAAAATCTACATGATTATATATGTTGCAGATCGGCATCTACAGTTGGATGGCAAACACAAAGGGAAACTTTTGTTGGTATTATCGAAGATTTAGAAAACGGAATAATTTTCAATAAGATTTGTGGATATTGAACCCTTTTAATGTCGACATTGATGACCTACCAAACCGACTACTGATGGAAGTTTTGGAATTGCAACACAATGAAGTATTAAAGAACGCATTTTCGTTAGAAAATATCCAAACATTTTATTGATGCTTACAAAAAAAAATTTGAAGGATTAATCAGTTTCGCAAAGATGATAGTCATATTTGGAAGCACATACATTTGTGATCAAGCATCTTCTGCCATGAGTTTTAGAAAAAATAAATTTTCTTCTCGACTAACTGATGAATATTTGCATGCTTCGATTCCAATTTACATCTCAGGTTATAAAGTGGATCTAGATAATTTGGCTAAGGGAAAACAATCGCATTAAGCATGGATACACACATGTTGTGATGCATAAAACTATATGCATCACATATTTTTGCATTGTTTTTACATGATAATTTTTCATTGAGTTTGATTTTCATGCTTGTTTTATATCTCATACTTTAAGTATTTCTGTGTTTTTATTTTAAGATTGATATAATAAAAATTGATATCTCGAGTATTTTTTTCACTTACTATTTTCTATTAATTAAACGCTTGCGACCCAATTATTGAAAATAAAAGTTGAATGTGGCCCACGAGTCTGAAAAGGTTGCTGACCCCCTGTTCTAAAACACCATGCTAAAATGCACTTAACTGTGGTGGTAGTAGTGATGAAGGTTAGAATTTGACTTCTTCACAATAATTAACATAGTATCTAACCCCTTTTTTAGGAAATGAAAAAGGAACTTAAACATGAACTCAAAGTTATCAGCAATACCTCCCTGAAAAATGGCTACAGCAAAATTCTTCACAAGACTCCACTTAAAAACAAAAATTAACTAGATTACAATAAAACTGTAGTCATTCCAATACTACAGAAATAAAACCTTAATGGTGCCTTTACATCTCCTGCAAAATTAAAGAACTCATTCAACTCATCCAAGCATCCACTTCATTCATTGGTCCACCTTGGAGTAGACCATATTCACTGCACCTGTAACAGTGCACACAATTTCTATCCAAAAAAAAAAAAAAAGGAACATAAATGCCACATTAAATTTAATAACTATGGTAAATCTGGCCTTTCTGATCATGACATGAATACTCTACATAGAATTGACTGGAAATGCACCTGTTGTTTACATCACATGAAAACATGGCATGAGTGTAAATTTAAAGAGGCCTGTGAAATTCTTTTTCACACGTCCCATTTACCTTAAGTTAATTATAATTAGGACTGTAGTAATCTAGAAACCAAGCACTTATGCTAAATTATTGATTAGGCCACCTTGCTGTATTTAAAAGTGTTTCTTTGAATTTGTTCTCTGATGATGTTATAAATAGGATATAGCTTTGATGTAGATTTTTTTTCTCACTAGATGTCAGGCTAGTAGAATAACGGTTGATCAAATCATTGTCACTTTGGCCAACTGATATGTAATATAGCTTGTCTTTATATATATATATATATATATATATATATATATATATATATATATATATATATATATATATATATATGTTAAAGATACCAAGCTATTTTAAACCTGGTTTTACTCCATTTCCCAAGTAAGCAAACAGACAAATAAGTCAAGTTTGCACCTGCACGTAATGCAAGTCTAGCTGACCCTGCAGGTAGTGCAAGACCAAGGTAACTCATGGTAAAAGTAGAATAAGCTCTGATCACTAATCTTAATATTTACCCATAATGCAAAGCACATCTCCTGGAGGAGATGTATGATGCCTTTGTATTAAAGGCAAGGGGCCACTACCCAGACCAGTTTCGACCTTTATTGAGGTCTCATCAGTGGGAGCCAGGCTAGAAATACCAAGATTTTAGTAATACAGAGCTTATAAGTATTTTACCAGAACAAGTTACCATAAGGTGTTTTAACCTTATTAAATAAAAATCTCAGGAGGAGATATGAATGTAGAAAGTATTTTACCTTGGGTATAATAAATGTTAAAGATACCAAGCTATTTTAAACCTGGTTGGGAAATGGAGTAAAACCAGGTTTAAAATAGCTTGGTATCTTTAACATTTATTATACCCAAGGTAAAATACTTTCTACACATATATATATATATATATATATATATATATACACACACACACAGTGTGTACTCCAGATATGACCCTAATGTGAAGGTGAAATGTAATGAAATTAAAGTAATTATTCCTAACTTGGTTGTTAGGAACATTTATTATACCCAAGGTAAAATACTTTCTACATATATATATATACACACACAGTGTGTACTCCAGATATGACCTTAATGTGTGTGTGTGTGTGTGTGTATATATATATATATATATATATACACACACACACACACAGTGTGTACTCCAGATATGACCTTAATGTGAAGGTGTAATGAAATTAAAGTAATTATTCCTAACTTGGTCGTAGTCTTCATTCATTTTGGTAAATTGTGTGTATATCAGTGACGGCTCGTGGTTTGAAATTGTGAGGGTGCTACAACTTTCAAAATATACGTACACATAAGTACAGTGTATACGTGTTTGGATAAAATATCAAAATTATGGTAAAAAAATTTTTAAAAAATTAAACATGAAAAAATATTGTTTATTATCAATAAAATTATACAGTTTCGTATAATTCAAAATTACTTAAAAATAAAATATATTCTTGTTTTTTTCATGAAAAAATACTGTTTATTATCGATAAAATTATACAGTTTACTATAATTCAAAATTACTTAAAAATAAAATATATTATCATAACCCCAATAATGTTCTAAAATAAAAACTACAACAAATGTTATGTCTTCACTACGAACACTCTACTACTGGCGCAAACTGCATATAAACGGTAGAACTGCACGATGGACAGTGCCACATTATGCAAATAGCTCACATCTCACTATGACCTGTATATGCTTGAGCGCGTAGCAATATGACACTGCAGTAAACACAGTGCTGCTAGCGTCCTTCGCCCTCCTAAGTGCTACAAGATGGATTTTTATTATTTTTTATATAAAATATGAGAATTGTATAGGATTGTTGATGATAAAATTAAATATTACAAGCAAATATAAACAAATTAATAAATATATTTATATATTGAGAAAAATTGGGGGTGCTGTAGTTCCGCAGTGCCTATGCACGAGCCTCCACTGATGTGTATACACACATGCTATATACTTTGTTAATAATATATATAAAGACAACTAAGTTTCAAGTATTCAGATTAGTAAAACATTAAATATATAAGCCAGAAGATAGAATCTGTAAAATTTGGGGAAAATAAATTTATATTTGATTTCTTGATCCATGACATGTTTCTCTATCTCTCTCTCTCTCCCCCAAGCGTACACACACACACATTCAAACCTTAAAATGCTGGATAAAGTCTGTTCTAACCTTAATATGTTAAATAAATTAATCTAACATGTACAAATTTCTCAACAATTCCTACTTTAGTCCTTGAACTTACGCACTTCATGCAATTCCTGTAATCTGAATTTTGTGACTGTGTTTCAAGAGAAATTGACTAAACAGTAGCAGCAGCAAATTTTCTTGCACACAGTTACATATAGAACAAATAACTCATACCTGTATCATCAAGATGTAACTTACTGCAAGTATATTCAGTTTCTATTTAAAACAGATATCAAAAATGTCAAAATTTTATTTTATAAGCCTCATCATCATGAACTATGGGCTCATTGCCCATAGTTCATGACAGAACAGGATGGTGTAGACACTGTTCTGTCTACATCATCCATAATACCAAACATAAATGTCTTTATCTTCAGGTCCTCACTCATTCTACAGATGTGTCCAAATAATTGCAGCATCGGTTTTATAATCTTCTGCATTAGATTCTCCTTTGGTTTTATCTTCCGATAGAGCTCTTCATTTGTGATTTTCTACTGATCCTATTCTTAGAATCTTCCTGTAACAAGTTCTTTCAAATGCCAAAATTCTTTTTCTTGCTTCCTTCTTTATTACCCAGGTTTCAGATTCATACAGTATACTGCTAAAGACACATGTTTCCAGTACTCTTAGTTTTGTTTGCAGGCTGATCACTTTACTTTTCGGATGTTATCCATGGCCTTCAGATTTGTTCTTCCCTTTACAATCCTGCTCTTTATTTCTTTTTTACAGTTCAAATCATAGTAAAATTTACTTCCCAAATATGTGAATTGTTCTATATTTTCTATATCAATTCCATCCACTTGTATCTTTTGTTTCATGTTCTTCTCACCAAATACCATTGTCTTCATTTTTTTCTAAGTTCATAGCAAGTCCAAATCTCTTGCCTTCGTTTAACAATTTCGATGTTTTTTGTAGCTCTCTTTAATCTTCTTCAATAACAACGTCATCTGCAAATCTCAGATTGTTAATTCTAATTCCATGCACTGATATTCCTTTTGCATCTTCCTTCATTTTATCCACTGCTCTTTCTAAATGTGCGATGAAAATGCTTGGTGATATTGGGTTCCCCCCTCCCTGTCTAGTACCTCTGCTTGTTCTAAACCATTACCTCAAATCACCTATTCTAACTACTACAACTATATTCTTATAAACATCTTTTAATATAGCTATTAGTTTTCTATCAATTCCATAGGATTCTAGCACTGCTAATGTCAACTTTCTGGTCGATACAGTCAAATGCCTTCTGAAAATCAATAAAGCAAGTATATATGTTTTTGTTTTTTCTCCTAGCTTTCTCTGCTATTAACTGCATTATCAAAATCTATTGAATTGTAGTTCTGTAAATCCTGCTTGCTCGTCTGCACGGTATGCTTCCAATTGTGTTATTAATCTTTCTGTCAATATCATCATCACCTTACCAAAGTGACTTGTCAAGGCAATTGTTCTATAATTTTTACATTCTAGCTTATTTCCTTTCTTGTATAATGTCACTAATATTGATTTCACCCACTCCTCTGGCATTTTCCCTTCATTCTATACCATATTACATAGTTGGTGCATATAAGCCTCAACTATCCAGTAATGACGCAGAATACAGCTATGCTGGAATGTTCCTGTGTTTTTGCTTGACAGCTGTCGATTCCATAACCAAATAATACTTTCCAATCTTCAATCACAGAGAAAATTCATAACAGTGAAGATGCATTAACTTCTCAATAAGAAGACTTGAAATTAAGGAATCTACAGAAAATCTGCATTCATTCCTTATAATTATTTAATTTCTTAAAGAATAATATTTGAAACACTTTCCTATTCCTATATCAGTTCTTTTTTTAAATCATATCTCTCTCTCTAGCTATTCTTTTTGTCATATCCATCAGCTGTTCACTTCATATCACAGTATAGCAAAACTCAATTCTTCATAATTTGCAACTGCTTGACTGATGTCACAATATCCAGGTATCATAAACAGCAAAGAGAAATTCAATAATTCACTGCATTTATCAGCAGTGCATTATTGAACAGTAGTAAAAACATATGCAGTTATTTTAATTCCAGAGTTGCAGGATGGCATGTACATGTTGCCATTTTTTTATGTTGTTGCTAAAATTCTGATACCATCTTTGTTCCATTTCTCTGCACCCTCTCTGAATCTAGGGGAACCAAATCTGTGCACAGTAGTCCAGTTGCAATTATATAAGGCCTTGAAAACACGAAAAATGACTTCCTTATTCTTACATGTGAATATTCATCTGACCATTAAGTTGAGATGAACATTGATATAATCTGCCAACGGAATTTTCGCTATGCCAAAGTTTATATATCTTTACGCTTACTAATATTGCATTGAGAGCCAGTATAATTCACCCACAATTCCAGCCTATTCAAATCATTTTGTAAATGCTGTATATCAGCAATAACCCTAATTTGTCCTGTTCTCTGCATAAATCACCAAACAATTGAACATTTCCTGCCAGGTCCTTCTCAATATCATTAATGTACAGACTGAACAACAATGAACTAAGGACTGATCCCTAATGTATGCCACTGGTCAACTTAAATCTAGCAGATTCACTCTCCTCCTTCCCAATTAGTTCATATTCCAATCCCATAATCTTCAGATTATTCAAGAGCATTTCATGGGGCATCCTATCAAATACTTAGCAAAGTCCAACAGTATCCGAGCTTATCTATTCACTTTATCCAGCTCAACTTCTATTATAAAATATAAACAAATATCTAACAAATTCCCACTTTAGTAAACCCATGCTGTTATTTAAATATATGTGTATTTTATATATATATATCATCATCAAATTCCTGATAAGGGGGGTGTACAGGATATGATAGTTACTACATGAAAAACTTACTTCATTACTAACTTCTGATCTACAATTTTCCTCCAAATCAATCTGTTACCTGTCAAGACTCCAACATTATCGGATGTTATATGTCTGTCTTCTAAGGCACTTTTTACTGTATCAATCCATTGTCTGTTGTCTATTTCCATATTTAATTTACCATCTTAGCTAAAAATCATGGCTAAGTAAAAAGCTGAAATGTTTTACTTACATCCACCTACATCTGGTTCTTCCTCTGGTTCTTTTTCCTGCCAACCTGGCAGAGAACACTTGTTTTGCTAATCTTTCCTCTCCCATTCTGTTTTAGTGACCATACCACCTGAGATTACTCTTCTAACACATTCCTGGATGCTAACAATGTCAAGTTCTTTCCTAATATCCTCATTTATATGATATTGCCATTGATGCCATCTGTTCATGCCTCTAATCTTTCTGAGGACTCTCATATCTGTCTCTAGTCTTTAGTCAAGTGTTTTATTTCTAACCCAGCTCTCAGATATCAATAAGTTAAAATTGGTTTCAACACTATCTTGTATACAGCTAATTTAGTGTTTTGACTAATTTCTCTCTTATTCCATATAAATTTATTCAGTTGACTTCTTACCATGCTGGCTTTCTGTTGTCTATTTCCATATTTAATTTACCATCTTAGCTAAAAATCATGGCTAAGTAAAAAGCTGAAATGTTTTACTTGTATTATAGTCAGAATGCAGTTGATATTTTCAATGCTTCTGCCTATTTTCATTGTCTTGTTATTGCTGATCTTCATACCATATCTATTACAACAGTTATTCAATTTAGTCAGGGAATCTTGCAGACTCGTATTAGATTTATTTAGAAGTATAACATCATCTGCAAAGAGCTGACATTAACATCTCCAATTTTGATATCAGTCTGCTTGGCCTGATTGAGAAACTCTTTTCTGTCCCCAAACAAACTCAAAAAAGTCAGAAACCAAAACATACATTACCACCTCTTCATCAGATTCATAACTATGCTCACAGCTGATCTTGCACACATTCTCACTGTCCCTCTCATGATGATCTAGTGTCCTGACTTTCTGCACTGGATCTCACCAGATAAAAAATTTCTCTAGCCCCCCCCCCATGCCAAATCTATTCAGGAGCAGGCAATTCCTCTTATACGAGTCTTTTCTACCATCAAACTCACACTCTTTTCTTCTACACAGCCTATGCATTGAATCATTTGCTATCATAGCTGTCCCTCTTAACTCAGTACTGAAGGTGAGGAAAAAATCAACATCATCTTCTTCCACAGCTAAGTCTGAAGGGGAGGAGGGACAGGACTTTATAATCAAGTGTTTCCATACAATATTGAAAAGTGCCAGATAGAACTCTCCAATGAAAAAGGTCTGTTTATAGATATTATTTTTGAATTATATATTGATATTATATATTGAAGTAACCTGAATCTATGTAATTCTTGAGCAGCATATGAATTTTCTGGAGAATTTATCCTGTAATAAATACATTACTGAGATCCCATTGGCCTCAGTAATTTATTTTCTTTATAAATTTTGGGAATTGCATGCTGTGTGGTCCCTCACTTAGAAACACTGCCGAAAGAAACCCCAAACACCTCTTCTTTTCAGCAAAGACTTAAAGAACTGATGATGTTTCAGATAAAGATATCAAAACATCTTCTCGGGTATTTTAAATCATCTGCACAATCAACATGGTTCAGATATCACTTAACTCAGTATATTTTATTTTTAAAGGTCTTTTAACCTTTTCACATAAGACAATATTAATGTATGTAATATTTAAGTGAAATATTTTACTCTTACTTCTAATTATTTAACAAACTTTTTGCTACTGTATAAAGAAACCTTGAATCAGATGAATATTTTAATAATTAACTAATAACCCAATAAAGTTGAATTATTTGCAACTTCTGTGCTATCCTGGCTTTAAAAGGATATTCCTTTTATAGCCAAAATAGCACAAAGGTTATGCTCACAGATCTATGAATTGCCTTCATAGTGCAATTGGAAAAACGATGGACATATACTCATGTTAGAAGATACATGGGTTCAATTCTCATCATAACACAAGGAATTTTTATGTGAGCTTTTACAACTGAGAGTGAGTTAATCTGTCATATGGAATTTTTTCCTATGGAAAACAGGATCTAATAAAAGTGTTATTTTTCTCTTTGAATGCAAATAACCTTAACCATAGGTTTCAGATTATATTTAAAAGACCCTCAAAATTATATTTTATTCAACAGTAATGGGAAATTAAAAATTTGATAGCATTCATTAATAAAAAATGCAATGCAGTATTTTATCAGAATCAACTGCTGAAGGAGTCAGATAATATGTAAATTATTATTAAAAAAAAAAATCACAAACAATGCAATTTGATTCAAGCATGAAAGGAACTTTAAAATATACACTGGACTAAATGGCTAGCCAGGCCACCAACTCAAAATATTTTGAGCTTTAACCCCAATTAAAGAGGACCTGCCATCTTTGATTAGGAACCAATAAACCAGAAGGAAGACAACTCTGCAGCACTTATTGCAAGTATATTCTTTGTATACTAAAGAAACAAGTCAACCTTATTGCACACTGAATAAAAACCAACATCAAATTTTAATTTAAAATTACCGAGAAGCAACAGGTCTTAATGTAATTGGAATATAATGGAATTCAGTGATAGCAGAATCTCAGAGAAGCTAAATGTTAGCTACTTAGAGTTAATGCCAAAGCAACTTAAGACCATGAGACACAAGTGTGTGTATGATGTCTATACATTACAAGCTGTTTACTGATTACTGTCATCTCTCCACAAATGGGAATGGAGACACTTTCTGAGAATCAAGTTTCCAGAAAGAAAATCTAAAGATCTTTGAATGAAACCTAACAACTTGAGCATTACCTGAAAATGCACCTAGGGCTTTCCTTATAAATCCTTGATAGGTCTGAATCCAAATTTTTCCAACCAAAGGACATGTGTTAAGAACAAGTAATGACAACAGACAAAAACCAGTTGAATTTCTGGTTTATACTGCATTTTGATAAGATTTGGAATATAAAACAGCTGATAAATAATTGGGCTTATCTTAGATTCATGTGGTTTCATTTACTTTCCCTGACCCACCACCACCTATTGGGAAGAAAATGTTGGAGATATTCTGGTGTGAGATCACCATCCTGCTTATTGCATGCAGCTCCTACCTATCTGGAGGCCTGAAGTGGTTTGAAAAAGTTTCATACTTTGCATCTACAGCAGAATTTCCAGATATGTAAAAAATAATAAAAATAAAATAAGAAATAATTTTAAAATTTTTAAATTAAAAAGTGCAAACTTTTGTGGATAGGAGTCACAAAAAAAAGTTTAAATTTTAGCAAATACAGAACAGCTTTAAATTGTGATAACTATACTATGTTTAAAAAGTATGTCACTGTGCTCTTGCAAAGCAAGGGATTTTTTTTTTTTTTGTATGGTCAAAAAAAAAAAAAGGTACATGAATTAATCAAACAAATGCCATGCCCAATTACACACTCATTTTTACTAATTTTATTTTATTATAAAATCATTCATGGCGGATTACACATTTGATTTACCACCATTTTTCAAACTTTATGTGTTCTTTTTTAATTCCAAAATTCAAAAAATAAGATTCTACATCACTGATCATGGATGAAGGACCACATATGTAACACAGAGTATTTTCAACCTGAAGATTGCGGAGAGAATATTTCAAATCATCAGGTGTAATTCTTCTGTCTGAAATTAAAATGGATAATAGAATCATATATCTGCAGAATTAAGTATACAATGAAATCTCAGAAAATGAGATAAAACTATCTAAAGTCTATGCCTAGCTAGAAGAGTTTAAAGCAATTATTATTAATTAGCAGAAAGCTCAGAAATCAATGGCAGAAATGAGTTATCCATTTGAGTAGCTCCCCTCATTTCGTAATCCTCTAATTAAACATGTCCACTGACATCAATATGAAATAGAGTAAGAGTGCCAGAAAATTTCATACACACACACACTTTTATTCAACTGTGTTTCACTACTGATTGCTCAAAAGTTCCTCAACACTAATACTGTGCAAACTGGCAAACTTAATCATTAGGTTAGCTTATCAAGATGAAAGCATTTCTATTCACATAGTACCAATGTTTCTCCTATGTGTGTTTGTAATGTGCAAATCTGTTCACATGCAATAGATAAACAGAGGAATAAAATCACCAAAACATGAAATCATGTTAGCTCACATGTGATTTTTCACTAGGTGACTATGCTTTGTACTACTTTGAGTAACACCAGGTGAACAAAAAAAAACAACTCAGCTAAGACACACATACACACACCATCTCAACTTTTTCCTTTTACCACAGTATATATCCACACACAGACACATTGCCCTACAAGAGTGTATTGCACTGTTCTCCTGAGTTTGTGCACTTTTCTTGATAAAAGTGTTTAATACAGAATCCCAAACATAAGTAAGAATCATAATTATAAGAATCCAATTATATATTTGGTTTAATCCTTTATTCAAGTGTAAGCAAACAAAATTTGTATATGAAGTATTTTCAGGACTGGGGCAACTCGTGGTAAAAGTGGAATAAGTTCTGATCACTTGCCTTAGTATCTCCCATAATGCAAAGTGCACATCTCCTTGCAGACATGTATAATGCTATGCATTAAGGGAAGGGTCACTACCCAGACTGATTTTGACCTTTATTGAGGTCTCATCAGTGGGACCAGACCTAGAGGTGGTGAACACTAAGGTGGATACTAAGGTGGAAGTAATGCAGAAGTCATATCACCATATACCAGTTGCCAAAAGGTGTCGATACCTTATTATTAAAATTCTCTGGATTAGAGATTGTTGATGGAAGTTTTTTTCACTTGGCTATGCTACCAATTATATATTTGGTTTAATCCTTTATCCAAGTGTAAGCAAACAAAGTTTGTGCTTGAAGTATTTTCAGGACTGGGTCAACTCATGGTAAAGGTGGACCAAGCTCTCATAACTATTTGTCTTAGTATCTCCCATAATGAAAAGCATATCTCCTTGCAGACATGTATAATGCTATGCATCAAGGGAAGAGCCACTATCCAGACCGGTTTTGACCTTTATTGAGGTCTCATCAGTGGGAGCCAGACCCAGAAGTGGTGATACTAAGGTGGAAGTAATGCAGAAATCATATCACCATATATCAGTTGCCAACGCTTGGCAACACATCTGCACTGATCCCATTTATTAAGGTCTCCCAGATATTGTGCAGAAATTTCAGTAGAGGTTGTATGAAACTTGACTGACATCGGTTTTCTAAAGTCTCACATAAGAATTTTTTTTTCTTCCTTTTAAGGATAATTCTACCCACAAAAACAATTAACTTACAAACATGAGCAACTACAGGTGGTGTAGGCTATTCTGGACACCAAGCTCTAGAGATGAAGTATACCCCCCCCACACACACACACAAATCCAAGTCATTTTATGCTTCCAATAAAGTAATCAAGTGATTTCACATCAGAAAATAAAAATTATCTTCTACGTGAAGACTTTTACAAACATCCATGATCCATGCCGTAAGACTGAGACTGACATGAGACTCAATAACTGCAGACTGTTTAGAAAAGCAGAGCTGCAATCTACTCGTTCACTCAAGCTAGCAATGTACATCAGAACCTGCTTACCAAATTGTGGTTGATTTTGCCATATTTTCTCAAACATTCTCTTAGGCAGAAAATGAACATAGATAGCAAAATTTACAATTATCCTTGTTTGTTGCAATTCTTTATTCTCTTCAAAGCAAATGAATTAATAATTATCTTGACTTGTATTTTATTATTAATGATAAATACATACCATAAATAATGTACTTAAAAGTTTGATTCTACTAATTCTGATAGTAGCATGATTTGTTCTCACTGGTCTAAAGAATTTCTAACCATGTAAAAATTTCATATTAACACGAGGAAGTAATTTGATTCTACTGTTTAATATACAAGGCAAGAAAAGCTAATTTTCCTTTACAATATAAAATGTAAGATGTCAATCATGTATTATTAATGATCAATACATACCATAAATGAATTACTAAATAAATAAAGGCATCAATAATTCATCATCATCATCAAATTCCTGCCATGTACCCTCAAGGGGTGTACAGGATATGATAGTACTACATGAAAAAAATTACATCAGACCTCACAATACAACAAGAACAAAATCAATATAATGTGTTTCCACAACTACATATTACAACCCCTGGCAAAAAGTATTCGATCAATGTTGTTATCACTACGATGACTGCAATGTGCATCAGAAATACCATATATTTCTTGAAAAGTTTAACATATGAACGTTTTGGCATGCAAAAAATGAAGTAACTCACTTTAAAATATAAAAAGAAAAGAAAATTTTTTGAATGATTCAAAGATTTAAAGGCTAATTTAAAGAAAAGAAATGATCTGTGTTAGAAAAAAGTATCGGATCAAGTTAACAGTTGGAAAAATGGAGACAAACATGTATCATTTCCCAATATGCAAATCTACAACTATCTGTGCACACGTAAAGCAAAAAGAAAACGTTTATAAGGAGCAGAATTGTGATTGCAAAATCTGAATTCTATCTACAGTGTTCAAGGGTGGCTCCTGTGAAATAATCTTTGAGCAATTTAAAAAACAGAATGATTGAATATCTAAAAGATGGAATGTCTTCGAAACAAGTAGCTAAATTACTAAAATGTGCTTAAAGTACTGCATGTGACATTTGGAAAAATATCATTTGACTAATAGTGTAAAAAAATCAATAAAAAAAGCATGCATCAAAGTGGATGTCTACGTGCCACCTCATACAGATAGCACAGAAAATTGATTGAACTTGTGAAGACCACGCAATGTTCAACATTCAAACAACTTAATGCTGCATAGTCAAACAACAAAGTGAAGGTAAGTGACTACACAGTATGAAATCAGCCGAATGGTCAAGGATTTCACTTTTGCAAAAGCAATACAAAAAAAAAATAAAATGTTTCCAGTGGTTTAAAAATCATGTAAATTGGGAATTTGATGACTGGAAAAAAGTCATATTTAGTGACAAATCTCGAATTTGCCTTGGAACTAGTGATAATAACAGTACCGTTGTATGGAGAAGAATTGGAAAAATTCTTCGATGAGTGCATTAATACCAAGGCTAAATCTTCACCCTCATTTACTGTTCGGGGTTGCATCACATCACAAGCTGTTGGAAAACTATGCATTGGTTTACGTACAGTCAACTCTGAAGTCTACGAAGAAATTTTAGAGCATTTTTTGGTTCCTAGTATCGAAAAAGGTTCCAGGATTCCGATCATTTCATTTCTCAAGATGATAATGCATCTTGTCATCACAGCAGATGAATCAAGAACTATCCACAAAACAATCGAAACACTCCAATTAACACCACGACTTGGACTCCAAACAGCCTTGACCTTAATCCAATTGAAAATATTTAGAATATTTTAAAGCGAAATGATACCAAAAGGTGTCATCGAATTATGTCAAGCAGTCATGGAAAGCTGGAGTGAAATTTTGCCAAGACTATCAAAAGCTTATCAAGTCCATGTCACGAAGGATGAAAGCCATCATCCAGGCTAAAATACTGAGTTCAGCGATCGGATATTTCCCAATCAAAGAATGATCACATACTTTTTTCTTCAGCATTTCATTTCTATTCATCTAATTTCTAGTTAAAAACAACTATAAAATATTTTTTGTAATACATTTTAGAAATTATGTACTTTACAACCGTGTTATAAATAACTATTTTAATTTCCCGATGTTTCGACCTTCATATTAAGATCATCATCTGGAGTATATACAAATACAAGGACAAGCTGAGGCACATTTCACAGAGTATGCTAAAGAGACAATGATTTGATCAATGGTTATTCTACTGGCATGACCGCTAGTGAAAATACAATATTTAAAAAAAAATTATATATATGTGTGTGTGTGTAATTGAAAAAAAAAACACAAAATTAATTATTTAGAAACTACATCAAAGTTAAATTCTATTTAAGATAACATAAGAAAACATTCTTCCATATAGATAGTTTTCCTACAGTAACAATGATGTCCTAATTTAACATGACAGTTATCATATTAGATTTAAGATTCTGGATAATCTACAGTTCAGTTTATAGTTAACTCTTAGGAAGAAAGGTTCAGTGGGTAGAATATATGCCTTCCATATGCTTGGGATTTTTAGACCATCATTATTGTTCAGATTAGGGTAGTTGATAAGAATCTCAGAGGCTTCCTTAAATTTACATTCATACTCCAAGTTTTGGCGAGATGTAAACAACTGGTGCTTTCCAGTCAATTCTATGTAAAGTGTTCAGGGCAGTATCAGAAAGGCCATCTTAACCATAGTTATTATATTTGATGTGTCGTTTATGTTCTTTTTATCTGATAGGAATTGTGTCCTGTTTCCCCTATATATAGTAGATTACAGGTGCAATAAATATGGTATACTCCAGGGTGGGCCAGCAGAGGGAGTGGGTTTTTGGATGAGTTGAGTAAGCTTTTTAATTTTGCAGGAGGTTTAAAGGTGCCTTTGAGGTTGTATTTCTGTAGTATTCTCTTTATTTTATCTGATTTCCCTTTAATGTAAGGAATGGTTATAGTTTTATTGTAGTGTGAATGATATAATCACGTAATCACAAGAAAGATATTTATTTAACCAAATATTTCGGTCTGGAAATAGCAGACCATCGTCGGTGGTATTACAAGAACAGTTTAAAAAAAAATATACAAGCTAGAATACTAACAATAGATCGTTGAAATTAGAACATGCCGCGTGATGTTATATCACTAAGTATGAAACGAAATATTTTGAAGTAGAAACATGATTGAATTTGCTATAAAAAAAAAAAAAAAAAAAAAAAAAAATTAATGAGTAATCTTGATTAGGCTTTCCCAGATTTTTGATATAGATATGCAGTCATTACGATTCAGGTTGGGATGATGGAGCAAGGCCTCCACGCTTTCCTTGAACAAACGTTCGAACCTATAACGGGATCTATGTAAGAGGCGCGTTTTGGACCAAAGGATGCTGTGGTCAGTTTCAATCCCGTGTTGAGCCAAACCAGACTTTTCAGGTTTATTGTGAAGAATGGATGATTGATGTTCTTGGATTCTTTTTTCAAGAGAACGTCCAGTCTGTCCAAAGTAAGAGAGATCACAGTTGCAAGGAATTTGATAAACTCCAGGAAGAGATAAAGTTGAGCGTTTGTCTTTAGGAGAAGGAAAATGAGAGGACAATTTGTTAATAGGAGAATACGTAGCTGTTAAATCATATTTCTTCAAAATTCTTGCGATAGGTTCTGAAATACTGGAGATATAAGGAATAGGTACTCGACGTATTGAATCTTTGTTGTTTTGTGGAGGATTATAAGATGTAAGAAGACGTTGAATACTTTTTTCAGAAAAGCCATTGAGTTTCATGTGTTGCTGGATAGTAGAAAGTTCTTTCTGTAGATAATCAAAAGTAGAACAATTAGTTTTGGCTCTTTTGATGAGACATTTTATAATTCCTGTTTTTTGACATGGATGATGGGCTGATTCTTTCAGAATATAACGACCTGTGAATGTTGGTTTCCTGTATACTGTAGTTGTAAGAATATTTGAAGATGATCGGATGAGGAGAACGTCTAAAAAAGATAACTGGTTGTTTTCTTCTAATTCCATAGTAAACTTTATGCGATGATGTAAGGAATTAATACTGTTTAAAAAGGAAGATAAAGTGTTTTTACTGTGAGGCCAAATAGCAAATATGTCATCTATATATCTTACCCAAAAAGATGGTAGAGGGAAACTAGATGTGAAGAGGACTTTTTCTAAATGTTCTAAATAAAAGTTGGCTAAAGCTGGAGAAAGAGGACTTCCCATGGCTGTTCCTTCTACTTGGCTATAAAATTTGTTTTGACATATGAAATAACCAGAATGTATAACGAAATCGAATAGTTTTATAATATCTTGAGGAAAGATGTCAGCAAGTAGTTTTAAAGTTTCCTTAAGAGGTACATTGGTGTATAAAGATTCTATATCAAAACTAACCATAAGATCTGTAGGTTGTAATGAGACATCTTTTAATTTTTCTAAGAAATCTGAGGAGTTTTTTAAAAAAGAACTCGAGTTGCCAATGTAAGATTTCAGTAATTTAGCTAGATATTTGGCTATACGGTAAGTAGGAGAATCAATGCAATCTACTATTGGACGAAGAGGATAGTCAATCTTATGGATTTTTGGAAGGCCATAAAATCTAGGAGGTCTTGCAAAATGAGTTTTAAGTCTTTCAATTGTGTCTTTATCCAAACTGATGACTTCATCAAGGAGAGAATTTAATTTCTTTAGTTGTCTGTTGGTTGGATTATAATCAATTTCTTGATATGTGGAGCGATCTCGAAGCAAAAGAGAAAGTTTTCTTCTGTAATTTACTGAGTCCATAACTACTGTTGCTTTTCCCTTGTCAGCTTTAGTGATAATGAGGTGATTATTTTTTCTCAAGGACTGTAGATTTCATTTCAGAAGGAGATATGTTAGAAGGAGGAAGTTTAGCCTTAAGTAGAGAAGAAGCGACTTCTAGGCGAAGAGCATTAGCTTTATCGCCGGTTAGATGATTAAGATTCCTTTCAATGTTAACTAGGAAATCTAGATATGGTATTTTATTTGGAACAATAGAAAAATCATGTCCTTTTGAAAGGATGAGGGTTTCGCTTTTAGTCAAAGGACGTCCGGATATATTTACAATCCAATTATCTGGAGTTATGAATGGCTTGGATTGTTTAGACGAAAGAGCCTCATATTTACGGTTAAGATGTTGACTTAGTTTATTATAAGCACGTTGAGTAGAACGTTTAGCTACATTTAGAACTATGTGAGAAAGATGTGGATCCAAATTTGTGGATATATAGGTGCGTAAATCAGAAGTCTGATGACTGTGAATAGCAAGATCACGTTTAGCAGCTTTAAGTTGATTACGGATTAGAGATAAACTTGTGTTCCGGTAAATATTATGAGCTCCAGGAGATTTTATTGTTTCTTTAATCTTAGCGAAATTGGGAATAATCTTGTTGTCGCGGCACTTTTTTAAGAAATTAATCTTTGCTCGTAACCTACCTTGTATAACTGAAAGTTTTCCTAATTTACCAGTTATTTTGGTAGCATTTTCCCCGAGCTCATAATATTTACCGGAACACAAGTTTATCTCTAATCCGTAATCAACTTAAAGCTGCTAAACGTGATCTTGCTATTCACAGTCATCAGACTTCTGATTTACGCACCTATATATCCACAAATTTGGATCCACATCTTTCTCACATAGTTCTAAATGTAGCTAAACGTTCTACTCAACGTGCTTATAATAAACTAAGTCAACATCTTAACCGTAAATATGAGGCTCTTTCGTCTAAACAATCCAAGCCATTCATAACTCCAGATAATTGGATTGTAAATATATCCGGACGTCCTTTGACTAAAAGCGAAACCCTCATCCTTTCAAAAGGACATGATTTTTCTATTGTTCCAAATAAAATACCATATCTAGATTTCCTAGTTAACATTGAAAGGAATCTTAATCATCTAACCGGCGATAAAGCTAATGCTCTTCGCCTAGAAGTCGCTTCTTCTCTACTTAAGGCTAAACTTCCTCCTTCTAACATATCTCCTTCTGAAATGAAATCTTTACAGTCCTTGAGAAAAAATAATCACCTCATTATCACTAAAGCTGACAAGGGAAAAGCAACAGTAGTTATGGACTCAGTAAATTACAGAAGAAAACTTTCTCTTTTGCTTCGAGATCGCTCCACATATCAAGAAATTGATTATAATCCAACCAACAGACAACTAAAGAAATTAAATTCTCTCCTTGATGAAGTCATCAGTTTGGATAAAGACACAATTGAAAGACTTAAAACTCATTTTGCAAGACCTCCTAGATTTTATGGCCTTCCAAAAATCCATAAGATTGACTATCCTCTTCGTCCAATAGTAGATTGCATTGATTCTCCTACTTACCGTATAGCCAAATATCCAGCTAAATTACTGAAATCTTACATTGGCAACTCGAGTTCTTTTTTAAAAAACTCCTCAGATTTCTTAGAAAAATTAAAAGATGTCTCATTACAACCTACAGATCTTATGGTTAGTTTTGATATAGAATCTTTATACACCAATGTACCTCTTAAGGAAACTTTAAAACTACTTGCTGACATCTTTCCTCAAGATATTATAAAACTATTCGATTTCGTTATACATTCTGGTTATTTCATATGTCAAAACAAATTTTATAGCCAAGTAGAAGGAACAGCCATGGGAAGTCCTCTTTCTCCAGCTTTAGCCAACTTTTATTTAGAACATTTAGAAAAAGTCCTCTTCACATCTAGTTTCCCTCTACCATCTTTTTGGGTAAGATATATAGATGACATATTTGCTATTTGGCCTCACAGTAAAAACACTTTATCTTCCTTTTTAAACAGTATTAATTCCTTACATCATCGCATAAAGTTTACTATGGAATTAGAAGAAAACAACCAGTTATCTTTTTTAGACGTTCTCCTCATCCGATCATCTTCAAATATTCTTACAACTACAGTATACAGGAAACCAACATTCACAGGTCGTTATATTCTGAAAGAATCAGCCCATCATCCATGTCAAAAAACAGGAATTATAAAATGTCTCATCAAAAGAGCCAAAACTAATTGTTCTACTTTTGATTATCTACAGAAAGAACTTTCTACTATCCAGCAACACATGAAACTCAATGGCTTTTCTGAAAAAAGTATTCAACGTCTTCTTACATCTTATAATCCTCCACAAAACAACAAAGATTCAATACGTCGAGTACCTATTCCTTATATCTCCAGTATTTCAGAACCTATCGCAAGAATTTTGAAGAAATATGATTTAACAGCTACGTATTCTCCTATTAACAAATTGTCCTCTCATTTTCCTTCTCCTAAAGACAAACGCTCAACTTTATCTCTTCCTGGAGTTTATCAAATTCCTTGCAACTGTGATCTCTCTTACTTTGGACAGACTGGACGTTCTCTTGAAAAAAGAATCCAAGAACATCAATCATCCATTCTTCACAATAAACCTGAAAAGTCTGGTTTGGCTCAACACGGGATTGAAACTGACCACAGCATCCTTTGGTCCAAAACGCGCCTCTTACATAGATCCCGTTATAGGTTCGAACGTTTGTTCAAGGAAAGCGTGGAGGCCTTGCTCCATCATCCCAACCTGAATCGTAATGACTGCATATCTATATCAAAAATCTGGGAAAGCCTAATCAAGATTACTCATTAATTTTTTTTTATTTTTATTTTTATTTTTTTTTTTTTTTTATAGCAAATTCAATCATGTTTCTACTTCAAAATATTTCGTTTCATACTTAGTGATATAACATCACGCGGCATGTTCTAATTTCAACGATCTATTGTTAGTATTCTAGCTTGTATATTTTTTTAAACTGTTCTTGTAATACCACCGACGATGGTCTGCTATTTCCAGACCGAAATATTTGGTTAAATAAATATCTTTCTTGTGATTACGTGATTATATCATTCAGTCTTATGTCGCAAGTATCCTTAAAACAACAAATTATTGTAGTGTGGTTTATCTTTGTTTTTTATTGAGGTCTTGTACAGAATTTTGTTAATAGTGTTTTGGCTGTAACCATTTTTAGGAAAGTATTCCTCCACTGGCCAACCTAGAGCATACCATATTTACCCTGGAGCATACCGTATTTATTGCACCTGCCACCTACCATATATAGGGGAAACAGGATGCACAATTCCTATCAGACAAAAAGAACAAACACTACGTTAAATATAATAACTATGGTGAAGCTGGCCTTTCTGATCATGCCCTGAACACTTGACATAGAATTGACTGGAAAAGCACCAGTTGTTTACATCACACCAAAACTTGGTATGAATGTAAATTTAAGGAAGCCTGTGAGATTCTTATCAACCACCCTAATCTGAACAATAATGATGGTCTAAAAATCCATATGGAAAGCACATATTCTACCCACTGAACCTTTCTCCCTAAGAGAAAGGTTCAGTGGGTAGAATATGTGGATATCTGGATAATCCAGAATCTTAAATCTAATATAACAACTGTCCAGTTAAATTAGGACATCATTGTTACTGTAGGAAAATTATCTCTATGGAAGAAATGTTTATCTTATGTTATCTTAAATAGAATTTAGCTTTGATGTAGTTTCTAATTAATTAATTTTATCTTTTTTTTTATTATATATATATATATATACATACAATTTTATATATATATACATATATATATATTATATTTTCACTAGAGGTCATGCTAGTAGAATAACCATTGATCAAATCATTGTCTCTTTAGCATACTGAGAAATGTAACTCAGCTTGTCCTTGTATATATTCCAGATGATGAACTTAATATGAAGATCGAAATGTCAGGAAATTAAAATAGTTATTTATAACACAGTTGTGAAGCCATAATTTCTAAAATGAATGCTGTGCAACACTAAAAGAAAGGATTTTTTGTAATAATTTTATTTCTTTATTAATCATATTTATATTCATAACTGTTCAATTTGAACAAAATTTATGTATTGAGGAAAAATAAATCCTAATATCCTAAATTCTAAAAATATAAAAATTTTTAATGTTACAGTCGTTGATCGAATACTTTTTGCCAGGGATTGTATTAGTATCTTGCATTCTGCAACAAGCTTAAACCAAATTTATTTTATTTTATTATACTGGTTGTGTATCAATACTATTAAATAATTAAATTTAATGAGTGATATCAACTTGTTCAATATTTCATAAATCTTGTGGATTGAACAATCTGCAGAATTCACCTTACTAAGATTCCAAAACTTTAGAACAAGAGTTATTTTTACTAGACTGAAAATCAAAATAGCCAAAGATCCTCAATTCAGATAACATTTAGGAATGATGAGCAAGACTCAAGTCCACGTAGTTAGCCTGGTGGTTGTGCACTTCGCAATCATATGCCTGGGGAAGGAGTGTCCTAAGTTCGATTCCCATCGGCATGAGGAGCTGAAGGATCTTCCTCAGCCACAGCCAAGTTAGCTGGTCTTGGGCGTGGACAGTAGGGTTTTCTCAAAGTTTATTCTGAGGTTTTTCATCCCGCAAAGCAGGCAAACCGGCCTTGAGAACTCAACACTACAGGACATAGAATACACTGGGGCATTGGGCTGACCACTTTATCCTGTGAACGGTTTGAGGTCTGATGATTAATAAACCCTCGACACCGCAAGGTAAAAGAGGGTATAATGAAGATGAGATGAGATGAGATGAGCAAGACTCAATGTCTAGAATGAAGCCCAGGTTGTTCAGCTTCTAATCCTAAATTTAATCACTAACCTGTTCATACAGGTGAAATACATCAACTATTTTATGCTTCCTATCCACATTATTATAATGTATCTGAATGTTATTTCAATGGGACATTTTGCATCCATGTTTTGACTGACTATATAGTTGATAAAGTGGGTATGAGCATCTTGATATAATTAACTATACTACTATCTTACTTTTAACATAAATACCTTTGGCACTCACTTTTGTAACACTTGAACATTATCATACCATTCTCATTTTCCACCCATAAGCGTTTTGCCTTTGATAATTACAGAGGAATTTTCTTTAATGAGTGTTTTAGACAAGATTTACACAAAGATAATGAGAAGTGGTTAAGGAAAATTGTGGAAGGGTAACTTCAAGAGGAACAAGTTGACGTCAGGCTAAATGGCAATTGTTAAGATAACATTTTCATGTTAATATAAATAACTGAGGAACAATGAAAATATAAGAAGGATCTGAATTTGAGTTTTGTAGATCTGGAAATGGTAATACGAGGGTTGTTTGAAAAGTTTGGTAAAAAATACGTTCAACTCAATTTTTTGGAAAAAAATCGCCTTTATTTCTCAACATAGTCTCCATCGAGGTCTACATACACATTTCATCCAACGAGTTTTCAATTTTTACATTGCATCTAAAAAGTAGGATTTGTCAAATTGTGCAAAACATTGACAGCCTTAATGACATCCTCATTCGAAGAAAATTTTTTCCCACCAAGCCAAATTTAAGTTTGGGAACAAGAAGTCACATAGGGCCAAGTCCGGAGAATATGGTGGATGTGGAACCAATGCGAACCTCGATCAGTGTAATTCTGCCATTGTGACGCCTGATGTGTGGTACAGTTCATTGTCTTGATGAAAGAGCACTTTTTTGCGCACCAATCTTGGGCATTTTTCTTTTAATTTTTCTTTTAAATGGTCCAACAATGATGCATAATAGACTCCTGTTATTGTCTTATTCTTTTCCAAATAGTCTATCATGATAATTCCTTGGGAATCCCCACGTGGTCATCACCTTCCCAGCTGACAAAATGGTCTTCACTTTTTTGCGATGCTCTTTCACTGGGCATTGTCCACTGTTTTGACTCAGGTGTGTAGTGGTGGATCCAAGTTTCATCTACAGTCACAAATCAATGCAAAAAATCCTGCAAATTGTGATTACACCAAACACTGCATTGAAATGTCTTTTTGCATGAATTTTTGATTGACAGTCAACAATCGTGGAACCCATCACACACACAACTTTTTCATGTGCAATTTTTTGTGCAGAATATTATACACCCATTCAGTTAAGATGCCTACAATCTCACGCACTTTCACTCGGCAGTCTTCCATAATGATACCATGGATTTTGTCAATCATTACCTTCGTGGTGACCTCAGTCAGGAGTCCGGAGTGCGCTTCACCTTCGATGGACTTACAACCATGTTTAAACTCGTTTATCCAAAAATAAATAGTCTTTAATGCTGATGCAGAGTCTCCATGAACTGCATTTAACTCAGCTTTGATCTGAGTGGCCATCCACTTCTTCAAATAAAAGTGTTTCATCACTGCACGAAACTTTTTTCTCCATTTTTATGAAAAATGCGAACACAGTCATTTTAAATGTTTGCCAAATGAAAACTATGCATCACACATGGCTAAAATTTTGCCAGGGGTCATGAAAGAGATGATAGTGCTGACACTGGTATGAATGAACAAACTATGTCGCCATCTATTGGAAATTTACCAAACTTTTCAAACAACCCTCGTTCATAAGAGGGCTGTTTCAAACCAGCTACTATGGGAATGGTATATATAAGACAGTGTCCGAATCAATTTTAGCTTATGAATCTGAGAGCTGGATTAGAAATAAAACACTTAATCAAATACTGGAGACCACAGATATGAGAGTTCTGAGAAAATTAAAAGAATAAACTAATGGTAGAACCATATTAAAAATTAGAATATCTGGATTCATCAATATAAAGATCCAGATGGAGACCCAAATTATATTGCATGCACTGTTTCTTATGCTAAGATCTGATGATAATTATTTATCATCAGATCTCAGCATAAATGATTAAATGATGATGACAAACTTTCATAATATAAATAATTATTTATACAGAAATAGCAGATATTAAAGATCCAACATTATTTCAAAGCAGAATGTATATAGAAACTATGAAAGTTTCATAATTTTGAACAAAGCTTATGAGAATACAATCCTCAGCATAAGAGGATTTTAAGCTTACATTGCTTAAAAGAACATGAGCACCCAAGCATCCATATATTCATATATCCCCTTTTATTAGTGCATTCTGATAAAGGTTTCACTGGCCTGACAGCTGTTTCGAACCGGTTGGTTCCCTTCCAAGACCAGGCAGAAACCTTAAGAGAGTAAAAACTCTCATTCAATACTAAAGCAGTCGAATCAGCAAGTTCTATTTTTCACAAGTGAACTCTCAACTGAAATGAAGTCATAGAGATCTTTCTATATTAATTGCTATTATGCACTGACCGAGTAGCACAGAGCTTGTGTTCTTTTAAGTAGTGCTAGCTAAGGCAACTGCTACAGCAAGGATTGTATTCTCATAAGCTCTCTGGTGAAAATTATGAAACATTCATAGTTTCTACATACATTCAGCTTTGAAATAATATTGGATCTTGAATATCATTTCCATATAATTTATTTGCAGAAATGAAGCCATATGGCTCTCTCCATTAATTAATTAATTAATTATTTCGGACCTTTTCTTATGCTAAAGGAAAATTTTCGGACCATGAGACACACATTTTTACATAAAGAAATTGACTTAGAATTGGGGTGTGCATCTTATTCCGAAGGTAGGTGATACTAGGTAAAGTCTTGGATTTCCACATTTTCGATGCGAGCCAAACACAAAAAATGACAGTAACGAGACAAGTGAAAACAAACTGAATGCTGCTGGTACAAGTTATAGTAATAATAAATGAAATTTAAGATTTCTGAATATTTTTATATAATAATATATTTTTTTAAAAAATTGTTGCATAAATTTGGAGTGTGTCTTATCATCCGAAAAATATGATGCATCTTTTTATTGGGAATAATATAGTATTAGCAATAATATTAGGAAGAGGAACATCTTAAATGTGAGATTCAATTTAGCATCATGAGCAAACATTGTTGCTGATGATGCTAAAGTTGAGGGGACAAGCATTAACAAAGTCATATACGTCCCCAGACCACACACCATTTATGATGACAAAATGAATAGTTATGAATAGTTTGTGGTTGAGAGGTAGAAAAGACAAGGTAAGAAATCCTTTAGTAACATACAAGTTATTAAAGGATTTTCTGAACTACATGCATGATACATCCAAGAAAAGTGAAAGCAGAGAACAAGCAGTTAGTCAAGTAAAAGCATAATTGGCAAGAATGAGAGAATTAGAACTTTTGCTTGAGCATGGTGAATGAATGGTATGGGTTTTCGAAGTAGTGTAGACTTCCTGCAATGAGATATTCATACTCCATGCAATGGCCATACAATAAAATAAATAAATATAATAATATTAATGACAACAAATAAATAAATAAATATTTGCATTATGAATCTTCGTTATCACCATCAAACTCCTGATATGTATCGTCAGGGGATATGTACGTTATTATGGTACAACTACATGAAACACATCATTACCATCTTTTTTATGCACAATTTTCCTGAAAATTAATCTATTATTAATCTGTCAGAACCAGCCATATCATCAGATCTTACAAAAGAACCAGTGCAAGCAAAATAATCTGGGTCTTCATCTGGATCTTTCTCTGCCATCCTGGAAAGAAACACTTGATTTGATAACCATTCTGTTTAAATGATTATACCACCAGAAATCAGCTCTGCTTACATTTCGATGAATCCAAATATCCTCATTTATAATATGGTTCTGCACTTATTTACTCCCCTAATTTTCTCAGAACATCACCTTCTTACTCTGTTCTTTAGATCTCCAACAACTACTACCAACTTTGTGTGTGTGTGTGTGTGTGTGTCCATATATTATCTCAATGGCAGATAATGTTGTCCACATATTATCTGCCATTCAAAAAGATTATCCTCATATTTAGTGCTGAATGCTATAGCTGCTCCTTCCTTCCTTCCCTGATCATTACCACTTAATATGGCATGTTGTATTTGTTATTTAGAAGAATCTCACTTGTTTCTGCCATCTTTGTTTCAGTAAGATTAATTATGTCAAAGTGGTACTTCTCTAATTCTTCTGCCACTTTACTTCTTTTCCACTGATACTTCTAATGGTAATAATGCCCCTATTAGAATTCTGCTATTGAATTGGAGTGTGTTTCAGTAGCTGAATTTTCACTTTTCATCCTGGTTCTCTGGTGTAAACAGCACAGGTCCTTGTTTAATCATGCACCTTCCCAGCAAGCATGAAATTCCATCATGTACCATAATGGTTGGCTAAATCACAAAGATATCAAAAAAAAAGGAATTCACAGTTATTAAATGAATGCATGATGCAAGTGTTAAACCATAAAAAAAAATTAACCCAAAATACCCCCAGATTGCTGCTGTTATGAATGCCAAAGCTAGACAAACTGTTCAAATTAGAGTGCTTATAAATAACAGAACAGTTCTGAGAGAAAAAACTAGTGGTAAAAACTAGTAACCAATCATATTGGATTTTCTGAACGTGCAGAACAACCTTTTTAAGCACATTCTAGTGATGAAGCATATACAAACTATTAAATATATTATCATATTTATTCAAGTTGCTTTGCCCACTGGCAGAGCAAACTAAATTTTTCCTTGCCACCACATTATTATTATTATTATTAGACACCTCTAGGGAGTCCGAAGACTCATCGAGGGAGGGCACCTGCTCTACAACTCTGTCTCCACACACTCAATCCACCAACTGACCGCAACTACACCAACGCCATCTACCACCGCCCACCACCACCACCAGTATTTCCAAGGACAATCACAAATATCCATGCCGACGGCGGGATTCGAACCTGCAGCCTTTCAGCTGGAGAGTGGATACGCTAACCACTCGGCCAGCCAGGCTGGCCGAGTGGTTAGAGTATAAAAACTAAATTTTTTGTCATGGCCAAGTAACTTGGCTTCTTAAAAACAATTGGTGGGAGGGGAGGGGGATCTTATCTGCACTGTTTACAGGACGAGAGTTTCTGGAAGGTAAATCTACCATCTCTGTATGAGACCAGCTAACTCACATTCAGATGAAAAAGCCTTGGTAAAGGTTCTTCGTGTCCTAGAAATAAAACATACATTGAATTATAATTTGTTTTATTGGAATGCAAAGAGTGCTACCAATAATTTTTATAATACAGTGTATATCACACATCAAAACTAGTATTTATGCATGCCAGTTTTGCTGTTCAAAGTAAGCTATGAATATCAGAAAATATATATTATGCAGCATGATAGTCTTTGCAAAGAATACAAGCTTACTGCCTTGAATTACTTCCACTACAGTTATTGAAGATAAACTGTGCCTTTCCATAATTACTTGCAATCTGATCATCCATTATCAAATTACATATTGTTGAGTCGAGCAAGGAGCTTCCTAGACATTACTGAAATACTGCAACTCAAAATGAATAAAACAATAAAATACAACAATATTACTTACACAGCACATTATCTTGTAAAGAAGGGAGAGACAGCTGTTCTGAACGTGTTATAAAAAATTTTGGTTCAATTGAAGAACATTTATCTGCCAGTTGCTGGAACCCTTCCTATAAAAGCAAATATCCATTATATATTTTGTTAACTAAATTTAAAAAAAACTAAGTGACAAATATATAAACAGTTGCAATAGTTTCTTTAAACATATATAAGAAATGTTTAAGTTTAAAATCCATATTTATGGTAATCAAAAACATAAGTTGCCAAAGTATAATCTCGAGAGTAGCATTTCTCAAACTTTATGTGACTGGAGAACTGAATTCTCTCCATCCCCTCCCATATATTTTTTGCACAACATCATGTACATGCAGATATAATTTCCCATCTTCCCTTTCATGTTAGGCTTAAGTCTGTCATGGCCAAGTAACTTGGCTTCTTAAAAACAATTGAGGAGGGGTCCTATCTGCACTGTTTGCTATGACTGTAAATTGTATGTTCTTTTGGCTGGTTTGCCTATTTGGCAGGACGAGAAAACAAGAGTATCTGGGAGGTAAATCTACCATCTCTGTATGAGACCAGCTAACTCACATTCAGATGAAAAAGCCTTGATAAAGGTTCTTCGTGTCCTAGATGGTATTCAAATCCTAGTCTCTTCAACCAAAGGGTTTTGTTTATACTAGCTAAGCTACGGAGGCTTGAATGTAATTTCCTGTATTAAATAAGTAGATTTGTAATACTAGTAAAAAAATATGCTTCCAACAGTAGTTACACATTTCTGCTTTTAATCATTTTATTTATTTATTTTTTATCATTCATAGCAGAGTACTGGCAGAGCAAACTAACTTTTTGTTGAATGACATTATTGACTGTTGATTTTCTCTATCAGTCAACAGTTCATATGCCACATTTGAATTTTTATACTGCCTGAGTACTAGTCAATTTTTTGTTCCCAAGGACTGATAATAGGCCACAAATAACAGTTTGGAAATGCTACTCTACCTGTGAATAAACTGAATATTAAAAAACAAGAAGTATTAATTAACTATTATGGTAGTTAAAATATCTATAGGGGAGTTGTTGAGTCAGGTGACAAAGAAGAGCAAAAAGAGTCAAGATCAATTCCGTTATTATGGGTGACAGCAGTCAGCTCAAGCAGAGAGTTGTGAATGCAGAAATGGTTGTGCACAGTCCGTTGATTTTATAGCATGATTCTGATGGTTGAAAATATGCATTCTTACAAGATGGATTAGTGGAATGTGGTGCAAGATGTTTGGAAAAGTGCTGTTAATTGTTTGTATAAGTGAAACCTGCTGACAGAAGAGGATATCTCTTTTGGAAACAATGCTGGGGAAGGAGGAGTAGACAAGATAGAATGGGCAGTAGAGTATCCTAATGACTGCAGAGAAATTAAATTCAACCAGAGGAGAAATCTGCAATGGCAATGATATACAACCAATGTGTTCAAGGCTTTTACATTCCTTTGATTGTCTAGTGACTGAGTAATGAGAATTTTTGATTAAAAATAAATAAATCAGGAAAACATTCAGTTTAATAATCAAATGTATTTATAATAATGTCTGTTCTACAGCATATTTCCTATCATACAGTTTTCTTTTTCATCATCATCTTCCTTATACCCTCTTTTACCCTGCGGTGTCGAGGGTCCATTGATCATCGGACCTCACTCCGTTTTTACAGGATAAGGTGGTCAGCCTTATGCCCCGGTGTATCCTATGGCCTGTAGTGTTAAGTACTCAAGGCCAGTTTGCCTGCTTTGCGGGATGAAAAAAACCAGAGTTTTTCTTTTTCATTTTTACTTTAATTATCATACCTAATGGGCAATGCTGGTCATTATAAATCCCTATTTTGTCAATCATCATTGATTTTGTTGTAATGGAATAAGACCATTACAAAAATGGGATGAAATACTTTGTATTATTTTATATTTAAAGTGCAATAAAGTGCACTGGGGGTGCTTAAGGGTCAAAGTTGTATAACTAAGAGAAGACCTCCACATAGCCTTTAAAGGAATGCAGAGAACCAACTAGGGCTGCTTCTAACCTAATGTCCAATCCTCATCTTCTCGTGGTGCACCCTGTTGGGTATCTACCTGAATACTGAACGAACGAGGATGGGCTGGCAATTTGGGATTTAACAGACCAAATTCTATTCTTATTTGCTTAAACCAATATAAAATGATGGTACAACATGACAAAATTTCATGCTAGTTAGGGCGTCACCAGGTTAAACAATGCCCCGTTGTTTTCGCCAGGGAAACAGGGCGAACAGTGAAAAGTCAGCTACTGGAACAAATCTGAAAGCACACCCCCAACTCAACATCACCACAGTTAAAGATCGGTACTATCAACATAAGAAGCCTGAATGGCAAAGAAATGGAGCTAGTTGAGGAATTACATTAATTACCAGATCGATGTAACAGGGGTGACTCAAACAAAAAAGACAAAAACTGGTGAGATCTTTCTGAGCAATAAATACAAAATGTTATATTCAGGCAATGACAATCAAGGAAAAGAACGGGTTGCCATAGTATCATCATCATCAATTTCCTGACATGTACCCTCAAAGGGTGTACACGATATGATAGCACTACATGAAAAATTTACATTATTACTAACTTCCTATCTACAATTTTCCTCCAAATTAGTCTGTTAATTGTCAAGACTTCAACATTCTCAAATCTTATATTTCTATCGTCTAAGGCACTTTGTACCATATCAATCTACCTATATCTAGGTCTTCCTCTGGGTCATTTTCCTGCAAACCTTGCAAAGAACACCTGTTTTGCTAATCTTTTCTCGCCCATTCTGTTTAAGTGATCGTACCACCTGAGGTTAGCTCTGCTAACGCATTCCTGGATGCTCACAATGTCAAGTTCTTTCCCAATATCCTCGTTTTTAATATGATATTGATATTGATGCCATCTGTTCATGCCTCTAATCTTTCTGAGGACTCTCATAACTGCAGTCTCTAGTCTTTGGTCAAGTGTCTTACTTCTGATCCAGCTCTCAGATCAATAAGTTAAAACTGGTTTGAACACCATCTTGTATACCGCTAATTTAGTGTTCTAACTAATTTCTCTCTTATTCCACATGAATTTATTCAACTGACTTCCTACCATAAAAGTTTTGTTGATTCTGTTATCTATTTCCATATTTAATTTACCATCTTCACTAAAAATCATGCCTAAGTAGCTGAAATGTTTTACTTGTTCCACAGGTTCTCTGTTCACAATGCAGTTGACATTTTCAATGATTCTACCTATTTTCATTGTCTTTGTCTTTTCATTGCTGACCTTCATACCATATCTATTACAACAGTTATTCAATCTGGTCAGGAAATCTTGCAAACTTGTAGCGGATTTATTTAGAAGTATAACATCTTCCGCATAAAGCAAAGAGCTGACATAACATCTCCAATTTTGATATCATGTTTAATACCACTTTCCTTCATAATGTGATCCATATAGACAATGTACATCCTTGTCTCATACCAGATTTAGAATTAAACCATCTTCCTGTATTTCCTTCAATTCTAACTGCTGAATTACAACTCAAATAAAGACTAAGTATTGCTTGATATAATGCCCCATTGACACCATATAACTGTAGCGTATGGAATAGCTTCTCTCTTGGCACCTTGTCACATGCCTTTTCCAAATCGACAAAACTTAAATACTGATCTTTGTTATATTCGCATGATTTCTCCACTATTTGTCGTAAAGTGAAGATCTGATCCTGACAGCCTCTATTTGGCCTGAATCAGGCTTGTTTTTCACCAAGCTTTTCTTCCACAATTCTTCTCAACCGTTTCTCAAGTATACTGGCATAGATCTTACCAGGAACACTCAGTAAGGAAATACCTCTGTAATTCTCACTTTCAGTTTTATTTCCCTTTTTATATATGGGTACTATGAGAGCTCTACTCCAATCATCGGAAATTCATCCCTCTGTCCAGGCCTTTTGAACTATGCAGTGCAGCCACTGTAAGACTTTTATACCACCATACTTGAGCATTTCTGGTCAAATGTCATCTACTCCTGCAGCCGTTCCACATTTCAAGCTTTTGATGGCTTTTTCTACTTCAAATATGGATATGTATTCATGACTGTATGTCTCTTGAGTGTTTTATACCACTGTGCTAACACTGCATGTTTCATTTAGCAGTTTTTCAAAGTAATTACTCCATACTTCAAGGATATCTTTTTCTCCTGTTTTCATGTCACCTTTATCATCTCTAACTCCTTTTACAGCACTCTTTCCATTTCTAAGCTTCTTCAACATTATGTTGGAGGTTTAATGGATTTTTTTACAACACTCAGAATGAATTAAATTAGAATTTAATACTCCTATATTTCGTCCTAGTCACTAGGACATCTACGGGGATTACAAAAACAATTAATGTAACATGCACACAAAAACTTACAATACTAAGCCCAACCACGTGGGTGACACTAAAGTCCTATCTAGGTAGAGCGCCCTCTAAGGGCGGTAGTAGGTGGCCTGGAATGTAAGGTGGGACCTCTGGTGATGAGTGTTTCCCAAATCTTCGGAAGCTTAATGCAACCGTATTTGTTAAGATTTGGTTGGTTTCTGAGAGCTGCTGCTGCTTCTAAGAAAAGTCACTCTTTCTTGAATTTGCTGTGGTGGAGCATGGTGGTTTTCTTCCATGATACTCTGTGGGTGGTGTCCAAAACATGGTCAGCCAAGCCTGAATGGGCATAGTTGTGTTTAACGATGTACGACTTGTGTTCCTCCAGGCGGATGGATGCTGATCTGCCTGTCTGTCCAAAGTACGCAAGCTTACAGGAACAGGGTACTTTGTAAACTCCAGGCAGAGAGAGAGGGGGGAGCTGATCTTTCGTAGAACGGATAAGGGTAGCAAGTTTGCGGTAGGGCTTGTATGCTGTGTGTAGGTTATACTTTTTAAGTATCTTGGCTATTTTTTCCGAAGTGCCTCGGATGTAGAGTATGGTGATGGCATTTTTAAATTCTTATTGACGAGAGGGACGGGGAATGGGGGAAGAATTGATTATTTTTTTGATAACGTGTTAACTGTAGCCATTGGAGAGGAAAGTTCTGTGTATGTGGTTAAGCTCAGTAGTGAGGGCGGTTCCACTGGAACAAAGATTGTGGGCTCTCTTGGTAAGGGTTTTAATGATGCCATATTGTTGTGAGGGGTGGTGGTGGGAGAGTTTGTGAATGTATCTGCCTGTGTGTGTGGGTTTTCTGTATACAGTGAAGGAAAGTGTATCATTGGGCAGGCGCGTGACTAAGGTGTCTAGGAAGGGTAAACAATTGTTCTTTTCCTTTTCCATAGTAAACTGGATTCTTGGATGTAGGCTATTGAGATGACTGAGGAAGGAGTCTAACGTGTCTGGGCCATGAGGCCAAATGGAGAACACATCATCTACATATCTTAGCCAGATAGAAGGTTTGAGTGGGGCTGAGTCTATGGCTCGTTTTTCGAAATCTTCCATATAGAAATTGGCAAGGGGGGGTGAGTGGGGGGAACTGCGAGGGCGGCACGTGCCGCCCTCGTAGTCCCCCCCTCTCACCCCCCTTAATTCATTCTGAGTGTTGTAAAAAAATCCATTAAACCTCCAACATAATGTCCTCACAGCACTTAAGCCTCTACACAAGAAGCTTCTTCAACAACCTCCAGAATATTTTGCCACCTTCTTGATATTTATTTTCTATGTTCTTCCAAATATCTCCCATGACTTTTATTTAGCTAGTTTTACACAGTGTTTAGCTTTCTTATTCTCTAAGAGCACAAGCTGACTTATTTGCCAGGAACTTTTGATATGCTTTCTTCTTTTCCTTCACTGCCTCTTTAACTTCCTGTGTCCACCATTGAGTTATAATTTTTCTATCCTTGCAGGACAACTTCACCACATGCCTCTCTAGCTGAATCAATCAGGATTTTATTCAAGGCTTGCCATTGAATCTCCAAGGTTTGATTCCTGTTCTCAAACTCTTTCAATTTTTCTTCAATAAGCTTAGTATATGTTAGTCTACAGTTCACATCTGAGAGCTGCTCAACTTTTATTCGCTTTAAAACTTTCTTACATGTTATTCTTTTCAATATAAAATTCAGTTTTATCCTGCTCAAAACTAAATAGTGATAACTTCCAATTTCAAATCCTCTGTACACTCTTGTATCCTGCACCAAGGAGAAAACATCACTATCAACAATAACATAGTCAATTTATATAACATATATAACATAGAGACTTTTCTTATTTCTTGCCTCTTGTATCCATGTGAATTTGTGCAAATTTTTATGTTGGAACATGGAGTTAATAATAACCAGTCCATGTCCTGAGCAGAAATCCAACAGGTATTTGCCATTATTATTAGCTTTGCTCTTTTCTCCAAATTTTCCGAAAATATTTTTTGTATGTCTGACAATCATTTCCTACTCTGCTATTTAGATCCCCAACAAGGACCAACTTTTCCTTTTTCATTGTGTCAGCTGCTTTTTCTAAAGCATCAAAAAATTCTTCCACTTCTACCTTAGTAGAATCTACTGTGGGACCATAAGCACAAATAAGTCTCAAATGTACAATTCCCCATTCTGATATTTGCCCACATCACTCTACTTGAGACTGCTTACCATTCAAGAAGATTAGCCTCATATTTTGTGTTGAATACTATGACTACTCCTTCTTTCCCTTGATTGTCACTGCCTGAATATAACATTTTCTATTTATTGCTCAGAAAGATCTCACCAGTTTTTGTCTTTTTTGTTTCAATCACCCCTATTACATCGATCTGGTACTTATCTAATTCCTCAGCTAGCTCCATTTCTTTACCATTCAGGCTTCTTATGTTGATAGTACCGATCTTTAACTCTGATGAGCTGAGGTGTGCTTTCAGATTTGTTCCAGTAGCTGAATTTTCGCTGTTCACCCTGGTTTCCTGGCGAAAACAACCGGACGACGACCCAGTCAGCATGAAATTTTGTCATGTTGTACCATCATTTTGTATATTGGTTTAAGCCAATAAGAATATAATTTTTTTCGGCTAAATACCAAATTGCCAGCCCATCCTCGTTTGTTCAGTATCCAATTAGATACCCAACAGGGTGCACCACGAGAAGGTGAGGATTGGACATTAGGTCAGAAGCCCTGGTCAGTTCTCTTCATTCCTTTAAAGGCTACATGGAGGTCTCCTCTCAGTAATACAGCGTTGACCTTTAAGCACCCCGTACCATAGTATTCAACACTAAATACGAGGCTAATCTTCATGAATGGCAGGCAGTCTCAAGTAGAGTGATGTGGGCAAATATCAAAATGGGGAACTCAACAATGAGACTTATTTGTGCCTATGTTCCCACAAAAGGCTCTACTAAAATAGAAGTGGAGGAATTTTTTGAGGTTCTAGAGAAAGCTACTGACACAACGAAAAAGGAAAAGTTGGTCCTTGTTGGGGATCTAAATAGCAGAGTAGGAAGTGATTGTCAGACATACAAAAATATTTTGGGATAATTTTGAGATAAGAGCAAAACTAATAATAATCGCAAATGCCTGTTGGATTTCTGCTCAAGACATGGACTGGTTATTACTAACACCATGTTCCAACATAAAAATGTGCACAAATTCACATGGAGAGAAGAGGCAAGGAATAAGAAAAGTCTCATTGACTATGTTATTGTTGATAGTGATGTTTTCTTCCTGGTGCAGGACACCAGAGCGTACAGAGGATTTGAAATTGGAAGTGATCACTATTTAGTCTTGAGCAGAATAAAATTGAATTTCATATTGAAAAGAATAACATGTAAGAAAGTTTTAAAGCAAATAAAAGTTGAACAGCTTTCAGATGTGAACTGTAGACTAAAATACACAAAGATTATTGAAAAGAAATGAAAGAGGTTGAGAACAGGAAACAAACCTTGGAGATTTAGTGCCAAGCCTTGAAGAAAACCTTGATTGATTCAGCCAGAGAGGCATGTGGCGAGGTTGTCTGCAAGGATAGAAAAATCAGAACTCCATGGTGGACACAGGAAGTTAAAGAGGCAGTGAAGGAAAAGAAAAAAGCATATTAAAATTTCCTGGAAATAAGTCAGCTTGTGCTCTTAGAGAATACAGAGACAAATGTAAGAAACCTAAACACTGTGTAAAATTAGCTAAACAAAAGTCATGGGAAGACTTTGGCAAGAACACAGAAAATAAATATCAAGAAGGTGGCAAGATATTTTGGAGGTTGGAAGAAGCTTAGAAATGGAGGACAGAGTGCTGTAAAAGGAATTAGAGATGATAAAGGTGACATGAAAACATGAGAAAAAGATATCCTTGAAGTATGAAGTAATTACTTCGAAAAATTGCTAAATGAAACAAGCAGTGATAAAAAACTCAAAACAGGCATACAGTCAGGAATACATATCCATACTTGAAGTAGAAAAAAACTATCACTTGAAATGTGGAAAGGCAGCAGGAGTAGATGATATTCGACCAGAAATGCTGAAGTATGGTGGTATAAAAGTCATACAGTGGCTGCACTGCATAGTTCAGATGGCCTGGACAGAGGGACGAATTCCTGATGATTGGAGTACAGCTCTAATAGTCCCTATACATAAAAAGGGAAATAAAACTGAATGTAAGAATTACAGAGGCATTTCCGTACTGAGTGTTCTGGGCAAGATTTATGCCAGTATACTTGAGAAACGGTTGAGAATAATTGTGGAAGAAAAGCTTGCTGAAGAACAAGCTGGATTCAGGCCAAATAGAGGCTGTCAGGATCAGATCTTCACTTTACGACAAATAGTGGAGAAATCATGGAAATATAACAAAGATCTGTATTTACGTTTTGTCGATTTGGAAAAGGCATATGACAAGGTGCCAAGAGAGAAGCTATTCCATACGCTACAGTTATATGGTGTCAATGAGGCATTATGAAGGAAAGTGGTATTAAACATGATATCAGAACTGGAGATGTTAATGTCAGCTCTTTGCTTTATGCGGAAGATGTTATACTTCTAAATAAATCCGCTACAAGTTTGCAAGATTCCCTGACTAAACTGAATAACTGTTGTAATAGATATGGTATGAAGGTCAGCAATAAAAAGATAAAGACAATGAAAATAGGTAGAATCATTGAAAATGTCAACTGCATTGTGAACATAGAACCTGTGGAACAAGTAAAACGTTTCGGCTACTTAGGCATGATTTTTAGTGAAGATGGTAAATTAAATATGGAAATAGACAACAGAATCAACAAAGCTGGTATGGTAGGAAGTCAATTGAATAAATTCATATGGAATAAGAGAGTTCAGAAGATGTCAGAAAAAGGTTAGGAATGGCTAAAACAACAGTCAGAGACCTGTCTAAAATCTGGAAGGATGGATCTATCTCCATGGGAACAAAGTTGAGTATTTTAGATGCAGTTGTTTTTCCAACAGCGACTTATAGATGTGAGACTTGGAACCTAAAGAAGTCAGATAAGAAACAGATATCTCCTTTTGAGATGTGGTGTTACAGAAGGCTGTTGAGGATATCATATACTGAAAGGCGTACAAATGAATGGGTGTTAGAAAAGATTAGTAGAACTTTAAGGCTCCTTAAGGATATTGACAGAAGAAAGTTAAAATATTTTGGACACATAGAAAGGATGGAAGGAGGACTTCTCAGATGCTAGAGTGGGTAAGGTAAAGTTCCTGGAAAAGAGGCAGGTGTAGACCATCAATGGGATGGATCGATGGCATGTGTGGAGTGACTGATCTTCAGAAAGTTGAGGCTGCCAGAAAAGCAAACAACAGGACTACATGGCGAGGCCTGGTGCGGAACATCATCGAGCATCGGAGTGACCATACGGCATCTGTAGATGCCCAATGAACATAGAGAGAGGAATAAGAGAGAAATTAGTTGGAACACTAAATTAGCTGTATAGAAGATGGTGTTCAAACCAGTTTTAACTTATGGATCTGAGAGCCTGGTCAGAAGTAAAACACTTGACCAAAGACTAGAGAACGCACAGATGAGAGTCCTGAGAAAGATTAGAGGCATGAACTGATGGCATCAATGGCAATATCATATTAAAAATGAGGATATTATGAAAGAATTTGAGCATCCAGGAATGCATTAGCAGAGCTAATCTCAGGTGGTATGCACTTAAACAGAATGGGTGAGGATAAACAAGTGTTCTTTGCCAGGTTGGCAGGAAAATGACCCAGACGAAAACCATGACATAGGTGGATTGATACGGTATAAAGTGCCTTAGACAATAGAAATATAAGATATGATAATGTTGAGGCTTGACAAGTAACAGACTGATTTGGAGGAAAATTGTAGATAGGAAGTTAGTAATGATGTACAGGATATGCAGTACTATCATATCCTGTACACCCCTTGAGGATATAAGTCAGGAATGTGATGATCAAGTGCACTGGAAAGTAACAAACTAAAATTGTGGCATGGTAAAAAATGCACAGCAGTAATTGACGTATTAGATTATTTTCTATTTTCCCCAAACCTATAATTTCTTTATACTAATTCTAAATATGTTAACATTGTGTTTTTCAATTGTTATGTCAACTTCTGCCACATCATATGACATTGCTGGCAAGGTCTCTCTCTCTGACAATGTTTTAGAGCCAGTCTAAATTCACTACACCCACTAATTTAGTTCATGTGTACAGACCTAAGGGTTTTTTCTAATATTTTTTAGCATCAGCATTTGTAAATGGCACAGAAGAAATGCCTTTTTTTTCCATAACAGAATGATTCAAGACATTGGTGTTAGAATTAAAAATGTTGAAATGATCATGTATCCATAACAAATAATAATGTATCACTGATAACTTTAATTGGTCATGGCTCAGGTTATTTTAAATGAAACATTTTTCAAACCAAATTATTGCTAGTATTCTCACTCAAAGAGTTTTGTGCTCATGTATACCTTTTTCAAATCAGTAGACATCAAAATGGAAACAATTCAAGCTAAATCCAGCCAATGATAAATATCAAGTAATGATATAATCAATTTAAAGAGGATGTCAATGTTCAGAAATATAAATCAATAGGATGCCCAAGAAATTCTCAGAAACTGTTGATCACATGCATAAATTATTTTCAAAGTTTGAAACGGTCAACTACCACTGCCAGTTCAGCATGATTCAGTCCACTATTCACAAGGTAATTAAAAAAAAAAAAATTGCAGCACAAGTGGTAGAAGTTGCAGATTCTAAACAAGATTGAGAGACATGAATGTTTTGAATTTAGTACATAGAATTACATATGAAAAGATGGAAGAAGAGACTTTCTTTAACTTTCTTTAGAGTTCTTTTTAGATAACAAAATATTCCACATTTCAAGGAATGAGAACAGGCACAATCATCATATCTGGTTCTAGTTTGCCCATTAAGTATCTAGCTCCTGGAAGCAGCCTCAAAAATTGAACATTTAGAATGTACTTAGAGAATTGCAAGGCCTGTTTTTCTTAGCAGGTACAATAAATAGCACTGTTTTTGTGGATATGTTAGAAAATTATTCTCTTTTAAACTCCAAGAGATATCCTGATATAATTTTCTAGTCAGACAGTACAACAATGACATTTCGGAAACATTACATAATAAAATTTGGATTAGAAAAATACCAATTTCTTGGCCATAAAAGGCAAAATGTTGCTTACAAAACATTGGAATGCATGCTAACAGTCTAGTTACAAGCCAGACGAAGGGATGCCACATCACGCACCACAATTTTTTTTTTATCCAAACTGCCATTCACAATATTTGTTACTGCTATAGCGCAATCTCTCGATTAGTGCACATATGTTCTTTAAAACAGCCGCATTAATCGAAAGCGCACTAATCAAATATAATAACCTATTGGAAAAAGTATAATTCGTTCCTCAGTTTTCTTTTTTGACCCTTAATCTCTTTTATAAAAGAATTAGGGTATGTCTCAGGGTCAGTTAAAGGAAAACCATGAAGCTGAAAGACAATAAAACATATTCAGAATATACATTTATTATTCTACTTAACAAAGAATTGAGCTAACGTAGTTTGGCGGGCATTTTGTTTCCTTTTTTCATACAACCGACGATACACCCTACTGCCTCTTCTACTCTTCTGCAAATTTACTGCTTCTCTCTTCATCAGGGTCAGCCTCTAAGCATTGCTGCTTAAAAACTTCAATCGTACGAAAAATATTTTCAAATTGTTTCTGTGAAATTTCTTTTGGCTGACTATCAGTGGTTAAATTTTCTTCATATTCTTCAGGATCTTCCCACTGTGCATCTAAATTTAGGAGGTTGGAATCACTCAATTCTTCAGAATGAGATTTAATTAACTCTTGGACGTTATCATTGAAGGGGAGAAAGAAATGAAGGACATATGAATTGGTCGCCAACACCCGAAATCACTTGCTTTATAGATAAAATGTCCCAACTGTTATACAAGCAAAATAGTTATCACTTTAAAACTACAATGATCATAAAAGATAAGTTAATTTTCCGATTTGTAATAATAAACAACTCATCCCTATTGATTACCCTATTATCGGAATGGATTCTCCTATTTGTGACATGCACAGAAGTGTCGAAGGGTCTCAAATCTGTGGGCATACCATAGCAGACGACAAATTTTGGCAGAATGAAATGGCAGTAAAAATTTGGAACATAGTATACATAGTGTACATGGAAGTAGTGTAGTATGCCATTAAAAATAACTTAGTAAAATGTTTTAAATCGGTAACTAAATTATTTCATTCTGGTGAGTGAATTTTTTAAAGTAGTTAGCCATAAAAATGTATAGATAGAAAATTTTTGAAATCTGTAACATTTATTTTTAAGATGTATATAGGCGCACTAATCGAATTTGGGTATTGAAAAAAAATGTCGCACTAATCGGGGGCGCATTAATCGAGGGATTACTGTATCTATTTTCAATAAATATTTGCACATAAAATGCTGGCACTATTTTATGGATCTTTTTTTCATTCAACAATAATGTGAATACAGCAACCCCTCGATTAATGTGTTTTCAATTAGTGCATCATTTTTTCTATATCCAAATGCAATTAATGTGACTCTAAAATTTGATTAGTGTTGCCTATATACCATCTTGAAAATAAATATTACAGAGTTTAAAAATTTTCTATCTATACAGTTATTTATGCCTAGCTATTTTAAAAAATCACTCAACAGGATGAAATAATTTGGTTACCAATTTAAAACAGTTTTAGAAAGTTATTTTTAATGATAAATAGTACTACACTATTTCCATGTACACTATGTTCCAAATTTACGGACAAATTTATATAGTCTACTAATTACATAGCTTTTTGCTGACCATATCTCAATGCCTCCTTTGTAATCGTTTCCCTAACTTTCTTATTTTAAAGTATTGTCCCAACCTTTAATCATAAGTATCAGTGAGCAAAAAAGTGGAAGTGTGAAAAAGATTCGAAAAGTAATCTCATTGGAAAAAAAAAACTTGAAATAATAAAGAAAAATGAACAAGGTGAGTCCACAGCAAAGGAAGGCAAAGAACACAAAAATGGGTGAATTAACTATAAGAGCAATTTTAAGCAAAGCTGCTGAACACAAAGAGAAAGGTAAGGCTGCTTCAAGTTCATCATGCATACAGACCACTCGAAATCAAAGTATTATAATGAGTGAATTAGAGAGATTTCTTTCTACATCGATCGATGATTGTAAGCAAAAACGGATACTGCTAAGAACTGACCTATTAAATCAAAAGCATTAAGTCTTTTTGCAATCCTGAAAGAAATGGCTATCAAGGATGGAAAAGAAGAATTCCACAAGTGCTGTGTGGTTTGAGCATTTCAAAATGAGAAACAATGTTCGAATCACAGGCAAAGTTGCAAGTGCAGATAAAGAAATGACTGCAAATTATCGTCAGTTGTATGAAAAAAAGAAACATAATGCCTGCCAAACTATGTTAGCTCAATTCTTTTTTAAGAAGCAGAATAATAAATTTGCATTCTAAATATGTTTTATTGTCTTTCAGCTTCATGATTTTCCTTTAACTAGTCCCTGAAAATATCCTAATTCTTTTATAAAAGAGATTAAGGGTCAAAAAAGAAAACTGAGGAACAAATTATACATTTTTCCATAGGTTATTATATTTGATTAGTGTATTTTCAATTAATATGCCCATTTTAAAGAACACATTAGGTGCATTAATCAAGGGATTGCTGTATATTCATTAATTATATTACAATACATACTTGGATTGCTTTGATTTATGGCTGCTGCAACTTATGCCATGTATTATGTCAATAAATTGTGTTACTCGATCTCTTCTTCACCAGTGACCATTCTTAGTACTGTGGATGCTATTCGCAATTCAAATCACAATCTAGTGATTTCATCTCCTACTGAGTAACACTCATACAGCCATTCCCATTCATACTGTCTGGCATTATAAGAATTCAAAATGGAATGATCTTTCTAACTTCTGTGCTTCATTTCCTTGGTTGAAATATTGTTTTCGGTCTTCTGATCCACATATTTGCACTGAATATATTACTAAAGCAATTCTTATTGGTAGAGAAACATTTCTCCAACATTCCACTTTAAAACTCTTGTCCCTTATCTAAGCCTTAGTCCTCCAAGAAGTGTGCTAAAGTTGTACAAGGGAATAATTACACCTATTACAACTGGCTTTCATCAAAAATCTCAATCTTCCTTTTCTGTTTATTATTATTATTACCACAGTAGCCTCCACTGAGTCAGTAGACTCATTATGGGAAGCCCACTCAACCAGCAACGTGTCTATTAATACAGAACCTTGAAATCATTTACACTCCCTGTATTCACCATGTCATCTGGCAATGCATTACACTTACTCAACAACTCCCAAGGATGACCTCTTGTTCTTCCCATTTTACCTTATCATCCACTCCTTTTATAATTCTTTCTGTATTAATCTTGTAAAATTCCTTAGCGAAATTATAAATTATATATTCCTTGTAAAATTATCTGGGCGAGCACCAAACCAATGGCAGACAGGCATAATAATACCAGTCTTCAAGAATGGAGACCAGAAGGATTGAAGTAACTATCGTCGTGGCATCTCTCTGCTCAGCCTGCCTGGGAAAGTGTATGCTAGGTGCTTGGAAAGACTGTGCAGGAGCATAGTTGAATCAAAGTTCCAGGAAGAACAATGTGACTTTCATCCTGGTAGAAGCACAACTGACCAAATCTTCACTTTAAGGCAAGTCTTTGAGAAATCTTGGGAATATGCCAAGAATGTCTACACGTTTTGTGGACTTGGAGAAGGCATATGACCAGGTTTCTCGGGATAAGCTTTGGCAAGTAGTACAGGAGTATGGAGTGGATGGCCAACTATTAGCTGCCATCAAGTTCCTGTATGAATGCCCAGTTTTGTGTCAGGGTAAACAGCACAAAGTCTGAACATTTCACAGTCTCCGTTGGCTCTGCCAAGGGAGACTGTGAAAGGTCACCCCTCCTTTTCATAATATTTATGGACTGGACTGATAGGCACAGCCAAGGCAGTGAGTGTGTCAGAATTGGAAGATGTAGCATTGGAGACGTCTGCTTTTTGCAGATGACCTAGTTCTGCTTAGCTCTTCCACATATGACCTCCAGTGGAGCCTGGATAGGTTTGTAGCTGTTTGTGCAGATGCCAGAATGAAGATCAATGTGGCCAAAACTGAAACATTTGTGATCTCAAGACAACCATCCCAGTGCACTCTACATGTAAGTGGAGTCCCAATGAGGCAGGTGGAGAATTTTAAATACCTTGGGTTCATATTCACGAATGATGGAAAATGGGACGTAGACGTAGATACTTGAATTGGCTTAGCAAGCTGAATATTGCGGGAGCTTGGCCTTTCGGTAGTATTGAAGAGGGAGTTAAGCCAGAAGGCAAAGCTGGCTGTCTTCAATACAGTCTATGTCCCCATCTTCACCTACAGTCATTACTCAACTCTCGTGACCATAGGTGAAGATGGGGACATAGACTGTATTGAAGACAGCCAGCTTTTGCTTTCTGGCTTAACTCCCTCTTCAATACTACCGAACTTGGCAAACAGAGGCTCCCTCAGCAGGCCCTCTTTGCCAAGCCAGAGGGTGGGAGGCCACGTGGAAGGCCAAGGACTCGCTGGATAGATTTTATCCAAAACCTTGGGTGGACACGTTTGGGAATCCCACCTGAACACCTGAGCTTAGTGGCAGAGGATCGTGCCCATTGGAAGTTCCTCTTGCAGCTGTTGCCCCCACAACCCAATTAGGAAAGGTGGGCCTTGAAGATGTATGTATGTATGTAATTTCTTAGCCAACTTGATAGTCTCTATCATATCTCCTCTTTTCCTTATATCTACCAAACTTGGTAATCTAAATTCCCTCAACTACCAACACTCCAGAGCCCTGATAACATTGGTCATTCATCTTTGGGTCCTCTTTAGTGTTTTCACATCACGATGAAAACTAGGTAACCAAATTTGAACAAAATTGCAAATATAACTCTGAATATAACCACAGCATCAAAACGAATAGTGGCATTTGGAAATAAGAGACACATTTTGCCTCTTCACAAAGTCTTGATATGACCACACAAAACTACTGTGCTCAGACTTGGGCTCCTGCATTCCAATGGAATAAAGAAACCATGGAAAGGCTGCACAGAAGAGTTACAAAGATATCAGGATTATGGAATTTAGATTACGAGAACAGCTTGAGAAAATGTGGACTGCAGACTGATAAATGGGAGAAAGATGGGTGATTATGATACAGATTATGTAAATTTCTAGAAGAGATTTATGGGATACTGGTTGAAAATTTTCATTATATGAAAATTTGTGGAGAGAGGAGAACAGGACATCCGTGGAAGTTAAGTTTGCATGCAGTTAAATGAATGAGAGCTAGAGTTTTTGATGACAGAGAACTGAGTGAGTGGAACAGTCCGCTTGTTAAAGTGGTGAGTGCATCCAGTGGGAATGAGTTTAAGAGAAGGTATGACTGTTTGAATGATGTATGCCTCACCAACCCTCGATAAGTCCTGGACCTGTCCCTGGAGGTCTTTGATGATGATGATATATATATATATACAGGGTGTTCGGGATAAATTTGACAGTTTCGTAAGGAAAAAGAAAATCTTCTTTGTATCTATTAAATTTAATGAATTGACAAAAAAACATTACAGGCAGAGTTAATTACAATACTATCAACAAGATTTACTCAAAATAACCACCATTAGCATCGATCACAGCTTCAATTCTGCTTCGGAACCTCGAACAAGCTGATGCTACAGTCTCCCTGGGAAGGGCCGCAAAAACTGTTTTAATTTTATCCATTAACTGGGCTTTTGTATTACTGGAAGTGCGATTGGTGTCTTTTTCAACTGCGCCCCATACAAAATAATCCATGGGGTTAAGGTCTGGGGAGTTTGGAGGCCAAACATTTGGACTGGTGAAGTCGTAGAAATTTTCAGACAACCATTTTTGACTTTTCCCAGAGGTGTGGCAAGGGGCCGAATCCTGCTGCCATACATACGGCCTAACATTGGCTACCCTTGTTATCCAGGGCTTGACTACAGTTAGCAACTCCACGAACAAAGCCCGAATTCCAATGCCAGGGTTCTTCAACACCTGTTCCTGCAGATTTCCGAGGAATTCTGCTGTACGAACGCAATCAGATCGTCTGCTAGGGATCTTTCTTCTTGCTACATCCTCGTAGTCACCATTGCAAGTCTCTAGTTCATGCCTGATTGTTTTTACTGTATTCAGGGAGCATTGGGCAGCAGTCGTAATATCCTTATTTTGATGGCGGGCACGAATCATCATGATACAAGTTATTCTCTTCCATGATTCAGGTGGGTTCCAGCTATCCATCCTTTCTGACATCTTGTATATGAATGAAGAAGGGTCCAAACTTTTAAATGAAGAGAAGTGTGTGTTAATACATGTAACTTACGGAAAAATATAATTAATTATAAATATGTCAAATTTATCCCGAACACCCTGTATATATATATACAAACAAAACACTGACTAACAATCTTCTAAATCCACAAAAGCCTTTTATTCCCCAAATGGAGTGGGCAAGATCATTTTAGTCCTATCCAACTTCTTTTTGGAATGCAATGGGAATGGAACTTCGAATGTAATGGAAATATAGCAAAGATCTCTATTTAAGTTTTGTAAATCTGGAAAAGGCATATGACAAGGTGATAAGAGAAAAGCTATTCAAAACACTACAGTTGTATATTGTCAATGGGGCATTGTGTCAAGAAATACTTAGTCTTTAATTGAGTTGTATGTCAGCAGTTAGAATTGAAGGAAGTACAGGAAGATGGTTTAATGTTAAATCTGGTATCAGACAAGGATGTACTTTATCCCCTCTGTTATTCATTATCTATATGGATCACATGATGAAGGAAAGTGGTATTAATCCTGATATCAAAATTGGAGATGTTAATCTCAGCTCTTTGCTTTATGCAGTTGATTTATACTTCTAAATAAATCTGCTACAAGTTTGCAAGATTCCCTGATTAAATTGAATAACTGTTGTAATAGATATGGTATGAAGGTCAGTAATAACAAGACAAAGACAATGAAAACAGGCAGCAGCAATGAAAATATCAATTGCATTGTGAATGGAGAACCTATAGAACGAGAAAAACATTTCAGCTAACATTTTATTTTAGGCATGATTTTCAGTAAAGATGGTAAATTAAATATGGAAATAGATAACTGAATCAACAAAGATGGTATGGTAGGAAGTCACCTGAGTAAATTTATATGGAATAAGAGAGAAATTAGTCGGAACACTAAATTAGCTGTATACAAGACAGTGTTCAAACCAATTTTAACTTATAGATATCTGAAAGCTAGGTTAGAAGTAAAACACTTGACCAAAGACTAGAGATCGCAGATATGAAAGTTCTGAGAAAGATTAAGTGCATGAACAGATGGCATCAATGTCAATATCATATAAAAATGAGGATATTAGAAAAGAACTTGACATCGTTAGCATCCAGGAATTTGTTATCAGAGCTAATCTCAGGTGATATGGAAACTTAACAGAATGGGAGAGGAAAGAATAGCAAAACAAGTATTCTCTGCCAGGTTGACAGAAAAAAGACCCGGAGGAAGACCTAGATATAGTATCAGTCCACCTATATCTAGGTTGACTTATGTCAGCATTTAGAATTACACCTATATCTAGGTGGACTTTACTGATACAGTAAAAAGTGGTTTAGAAGATAAGAATATAAGATCTGATAATGTTGGAGTCTTGACAGGTAACAGATTGATTTGGAAGAAAATTGTAGATAGGAAGTTAGTAATGATGTAAATTTTTCATTTAGTACTATGATATCCTGTACATGTCAGGAATTTGATGATGAACTTCTTTTTGAGAGTGATCAACAGTCTCAGTTTCCAATCTTAGCAAATCAGACATAGCCGACCCAAGAATATCACCAATTTTACCCCCCATCTGAGGAAAAGAATATGGTAAACAAGCACTACCATCTCATGGTCCCTAACCCAAATGCAATATATTGTTATCTGAAATAGTGCAAAATCTAGCCAATTTTCATGAATTGTGAGATTAAAAGTCCAAATTTCTGGATGAAAAAATCCTGCTTGCCTGTGAGATTGACAAACTCAAGAAATGGTCAAAGAAAAGCTGCTCTAGTGAGTGACTAGAATCAGAATTATAATGTGCTTCTTTAACACGTTCGCTGCCACGCTACTTCGGCATAGTCTGTTCCCGCACGCCGAGCAATTTCACTTCTTCAAGGTCAGTACGGTAATCTCGTTGCCAGAGGTAAGCGTCATACGAGTATACTCGTAGTTGGCTTGTGCAGAGCATATACCATCTATGAGAATACACAGTTTTGATGCTAGCTCCACAAGCCAAGCATTTTCACTTCTTCAAGATCAGTACAGTAATCTCATTGCCGGCAGTAAGCGTCATACGAGTATACTCGTAGCTGGCTTGTGTGGCAGGTTTACCAACTACGAGTATACTCGTAGTTGGTAAACCTGCTACATCGAAAAATACATAAAAATTCGAAAAATACATAAAAATCGAAATAACTCTGGAGTTATTTCTTCATAAAGTAATTTTAAAGTCATATGGATACAGCAATTACAACTGTATGTCAATACATACCCTAAATATAAGTTCATCCTCGACTTTTGCGCTATAAAGCAGTTTTAATTTTCCAGGGCAAATCTGGTCCACTTTTGCTGATACGATGTCATAATAATGTTTTACTATTGACACCATAGGATTAATGCCCACACCTCCTCCAACAAGAATCATATCAGAGGTCCAATTTGCTGATCCAGGAGATGGATTATAATGAAAATCCCCACCTACACGAACACTTACCACATCTCCTACTTTGCACTGAAAAGAGAAAATTTATTTAAAAAAAGTATTAAATTTTCATTTTATACTGTTGGATTCTGATAATATAGAGATTAAAGTAATTATTTGGTTCAGAATCCAACATGATCTTCCATCACATAAGCTAAACTTGTAATTATTTAATGTAAATAACTTATTTTATAATTTAATATTCATATAACTACCTTAACACCATGTTCTAAGATAAAAATGTGCACAAATTCACATGGAGAGAAGAGGCAAGGAATAAGAAAAGTCTCATTGACTATGTTATTGTTTATAGTGTTGTTTTCTCCCTGGTGCAGGACACCAGAGTGTACAGAGGATTTGAAATTGGAAGTGATCACTATTTAGTCTTGAGCAGGATAAAATTGAATTTCATATTGAAAAGAATAACATGTAAGAAAGTTTTAAAGCGAATAAAAGTTGAGCAGCTCTCCGATGTGAACTGTAGACTAAAATACACAAAGATTATTCAAAAGAAAATGAAAGAGTTTGAGAACAGGAATCAAACCCTGGAGATTCAGTGGCAAACTCTGAAGAAAACATTGATTGATTCTGCCAGAGAGGCATGTGGTGAGGTTGTGTGCAAGGATAAAAAAATCAGAACTCCCTGGTGGACACAGGAAATTAAAGAGGCAGTGAAGGAAAAGAAGAAAGCATATCAAAAGTTCTGGCAAATAAGTCAGCTTTTACTCTTACAGAATACAGAGACAAATATAAGAAAGCTAAACAGTGTGTAAAACTAGCTAAACAAAAGTCATGGGAGGACTTTGGCAAGAACATAGAAAATAAGTATCAAGAAGGTGGCAAAATATTCTGGAGATTGTTGAAGAAGCTTAGGAATGGAGGAAATAGTGCTGTAAAAGGAGTTAGAGATGATAAAGGTGACATGAAAATGGGAGAAAAAGATATCCTAGAAGTATGGAATAATTACTTTGAAAAAATGCTAAATGAAACAAGCAGTGATGATAGCACAGTGGTAAAAAACATTGACCAGGCATGCAGTCAGGAATACATATCCATACTTGAAGTAGAAAAAGCCATCAAAGGCTTGAAATGTGGAAAGGCAGCAGGAGTAGATGATATTCGACCAGAAATGCTGAAGTATGGTGGTATAAGAGTCTTACAGTGGTTGCACTGCATAGTTCAGAAATCCTGGACAGAGGGACGAATTCCCAATGATTGGAGTAGAGCTCTCATAGTGCCCATATATAAAAAGGGAAATAAAACTGAATGTGAGAATTACAGAGGTATTTCCCTACTGAGTGTTCCTGGGAAGATCTATGCAAGTATACTTGAGAAACGGTTGAGAAGAATTGTGGAAGAAAAGCTTGGTGAAGAACAAGCTGGATTCAGGCCAAACAGAGGCTGTCAGGATCAGATCTTCACTTTACGACAAATAGTTGAGAAAGCATGGGAATAAAACAAAGATCTGTATTTAAGCTTTGTCGATTTGGAAAAGGCATATGATAAGGTGCCAAGAGAGAAGCTATTCAATACGCTACAGTTATATGGTGTCAATGGGGCATTATATCAAGCAATACTTAGTCTTTATTTGAGTTGTAAGTCAGCAGTTAGAATTGAAGGAAGTACAGGAAGATGGTTTAATGTTAAATCTGGTGTGAGACAAGGATGTTCATTATCCCCTCTGTTATTCATTATCTATATGGATCACATTATGAAGGAAAGTGGTATTAAACCTGATATCAGAATTGGAGATGTTAATGTCCCTCTTTGCTTTATGCGGATGATGTTATACTTCTAAATAAATCCGCTACACTGCAAGATTCTCTGACTAAATTGAATAGCTGTTGTAAAGATAAGCAATAAAGGTCAGCAATAAAAAGACAAAGACAATGAAAATAAGCAGAATCATTGAAAATGTCAACTGTGTTTTGAATGGAGAACCTGTGGAACAAGTAAAACATTTCAGCTACTTAGACACGATTTTTAATGAAGATGGTAAATTAAATATGGAAATAGACAACAGAATCAACAAAGCTGGTATGGTAGAAAGTCAATTGAATAAATTCATATGGAATAAGAGAGAAATTAGTCGGAACACTAAATTAGCTGTATACAAGACAGTGCTCAAACCAGTTTTAACTTATGGATCTGAGACCTGGGTCAGAAGTAAAACATTTGACCAAAGACTAGAGACCGCAGATATGAGATTCCTGAGAAAGATTATAGGCGTGAACAGATGGCATCAATGGCAATATCATATTAAAAATGAGGATATTAGGAAAGAACTTGACATTGTCAGCATCCAGGAATGCATTAGCAGAGCTAATCTCAGGTGGTATGGTCACTTAAATAGAATGGGAGAGGAAAGATTAGCAAAACAAGTGTTCTCTGCCAGGTTGGCAGGAAAACGACCCAGAGAAAGACCAATATATAGGTGGATTGATACGGTACAAAGTGTCTTAGACGATAAAAATATAAGATCTGATAATGTTGGAGTCTTGACAAGTAGCAGACTGATTTGGAGGAAAATTGTAGATAGGAAGTTAGTAATGATGTAATTTTTTCATGTAATATCCTGTCATATCCTGTACACCCCTTGAGGGTACATGGCAGGAATTTGATGATGATGATAACTACCTTAATTTTGTTTAATATTTAATTATTTAATCAAGATATATGTATTAATAATGAAAAGACTGTATTAAATATTAAATATTATTAAGCTATTTTAATTATTACTATGTTAATATTATAAGAACTTGTATTTGATAATTTAACTGAGCATTATTTGAAATGTAAATATTCTCTATTTATTCCTGTTTGTAAAGTTTAACGTTATGTAATAGCTCAATTTATTATATTTTGTTTTGTTGTCATGGAAACGTATGTAAGTGAGCGAGCATGTTTTGGAACACCATGTGAGGTTTATTGAAAAGAGTTTTAGAAAGAAATCACGAGAAGAATTGAGGCGGGAAGAATGGATATAAAAAGGGATGAACGCTGAAAATATGCGGAGATTAGATAGATTAAGAGAGAAAGGAGAGGATTGGCATTAGGTTGGAATTGGAGCATTCAGGAATCACAATGCGATAATAGCGAGTCGGCAAGTCACTCAAGCAGTCACTCACTAAATAAAGTCTACTAGTCGAGAGGCGGTTAGCTAATAAATTGTAGAATAACAATTATAACTACGGAAAACAGCTGAGTGACTACTAACCTAGACTAGCAATACTTGAGTTGAGATTTAATTTCAGGGCCGACCCTTCAAGGACACATGGAAACTTGAAGCATAGCACAAAGTAACTAGAGAATAATTAGAGGCAACAAAGTTGAGTTTAATGATAGCAATGTTAAAAATTATGGTACCTAAAGAATTAAATTGATGTCGAAGGAGTAGGCAACTGTGCATATTAAACTTCAAGTTAATTATTATTGTGTGTTATTGTGTGTTACCTTAGTACAAGAGTTGTTAGTAGAACACTGAATTAGTTAAGTGATGTCAAATGTAGCGCAAGCAGTTTGATCTATGCAAGAACGTTTGATTGTGTGTATTGTGACAGTTAATTAATCCAGTTATTTCTAAGAAGATTTTTTTTTAAACGAGTGCCGTTAATTGATTAAAGTGTATACAGTTACAAAAAGTGTTCGCATATAAATATATGAAGAAGGAAAATTGTCGGTAAGAATATTCCAGCCATTAATATTCCTATGCAGAGATATGAGTGTGTTTCTTTCTAGAATATCCCTATACTAACAGTAACTGTTGCGGAGGTTAGCTGAAGCGTAGATTTAAAAGTGTAAGCTTGTGAAAAAGTATTGCCACCAATAAATTGTATTTGAAACTAAAAAAAAACTATGAGATGTTAATGTGAATGATCACTAAGGAATTTTATGATATTAAGCTTTATTAAGTATTAAGTGAACTGTGTGAAGACTGTATTAGAGATAACAGATTTACCATTGTCTGAATTTGTATGACAGTATTATCAGAAAGGCTTAAGTGTTTATAATAACTTATTTAGTATTTTGATCTTAAGTGTATAATTTGCAATTATAAAATTAAATGTTTGTTTTTGTTAATCAAAAGTTGTATTTTGTCTGAATCTCTTTTACTGCACCATTCATAAAATATTCGAACCAAAGTGAGTGAATTAAGTTAGTTAAATATACTTGGCCAGTATATATATTAATAACATATTAAGGAGAAATAGTTGAGGGTTGATTTTTCTTCAATTCTTGAACTAATTCAGATATAGAGTGGCGCAGTCTATAAATATAAATTTTCTCTATATTTGTATTAGAAATCGACTAGCAACTATTTTTTGTTTAAGAACATCGTAGTGACTAACATGTTGGATCTAAAGGTACAGATTAAGAAGAAGTAGGATCCAACGATACTACTTTTATGAGGAAACAATAATAAATTATACAAAAATAGTTTATAAAAAATGAAAATAATAAATCCTTTAGCACATTTTATTCTCCAACAACTGAACTACTTTAACCTAACTTTTTGAAGCCAAGCCAGCTAAGCATCCAGTCTCCTTCACTGATAGTAAGTCCAAGCTATCGATGAATCAAGCCTTTTAAGGAGAGAGTATGACAGACAACTTGCCACCTCATATCCCTAAGCTAACACTAATGCTGTTATTATTATCTGTAATAGCCTGAGTTGTATGTGACTGTGAATTATCGAGATGCAAGCTAAAAACTCAACTTTCAAGGAGAAAAAAAAAAGATTAGTTTATTTAAAATGTTACTTTAGCTAAGTTCTCTGTACTAACCGAATGTTTTATTTACAAACATTATTCTGAAAAAGATTATAGAAGTGAACGAATGGCATCAACAGCAATATCATATGTTTGAAGATTGGTAGGGTGGCATGTGTGATTGACAGATAGTTAAGCTGTCTGCTTCTCATGCAGAAGGCTGTGGGTTCATATCTTGTGTGGATGTATATTTGCCAGCCTTGTTGGCTGAGTGGTTAGTGTATCCTCTCTCCAGCCAAAAGGTTGTAGGTTTGAATCCTGCTTTGAGCATGGATGTTTGTGAATGTCTGTGAAAATACTAGTGGTGGTGGCAGGTGGTAGATGGCATTGGGTTGCGGTTAGTTGTAGTTGGTGGATTGAGTAGTGGAGACAGAGTTGTAGAGTAGGTGCCCTCTGTTGATGAGTCTTTGGACTCCCTGGAGGTGTCACATAATAATAATAATAATATTATTATTATTAAAATGAGAATATTAGAAAAGAATTTGATATTATTAACATTCAGGAACGTATTAGCAGAGGTAATCTCAAGTGGTATTGTACTTAAACAGAACAGGAGAGAGAGAAAGTTAGCAAAATATATTTTTTGCCAAAATAGTAGGAAAAATACCAAGCAGAAAACTAAGATCTAGGTGGAGTGATGCAGTGAGAAGAGCTAGAGAAGACCGAAATATAAGATATGATAATGCTGGAGTTTTGGCAGATAACAGATTAACTGGGAGGAAAACTGTCAATACTAAGATAATGTAACATTTTCATGCAGTGCTAGCATATCCTGTGTCTTGAGCATACAATTTTATTATAATAAATTGTTATTAAAATAGTCTTTCATAATATACAGAAAGATGGAATACAAAAATTTATTTTTTATTAAATAAAACACATTCTATTTTGCTCAGTTGTCAGTTACTTGCCAGCTTTCAAAATCTACTAGCCATGGACAAGTGGGCAATCATATCTGTTGAGCCCTGTCTTCAACCATTCAAAAACATGTGAAGAAAGTTCCTTCTTTCTCTTTAATAGGATCATACAGGCCACTTATGTTTGAGGTCTTGTGATTTATTATTATTATTATTACTCAAGACCTCATGGAGTCAAAGACACACCTAGAATCATCTAGATGAGTCTTTGACTCATCTAGTACTATAGGTTGACCAGCCAACCTCTCGTATATGGGCCCAACATAAAAGAAAAACTAGAGGGTCCTTTTATCATACACACAGTTCATCATACCATGCTTTAAACACACTCAAATTCTCTGCAGACACCACACTCTCTCAGGCAAGGCATTCCATTATCTTCCACTATTTTCTGTAGAATCTCTCCAGCATTGATCCTATAACATCCCCTTAATAACTTTTAGGTCTCTATCATATCTCCCCTCTTCCTCCTGTCCACCAGACTCTGAAAGTTGCATCTTCTCAATCTTTCCTCATACTGCACATTCCAGTGGTTAGAAACTACCTTGGTCAATCACCTCTGCACTCTTTTCAACATCTCTTCATCCTTCTGAAAACCAGGTGACCAAATCTGGGCACAACAGTCCATGTGTGGCCTAATCAAAGCCGTATACAATGGAACAAGAACGCTGTCCTTCACCTCCAACAATATATCCTCACCAAGCATAAATTCTGCATCTCATTTCTGTTTTCCAAATTTTAAAACCTTACATTTTGCAACATTGAACTCACATCCCTATTCCCATGCCCAATCACTCAATTTATTCAAGCCTTCTTGTGAGGCCACAACATCTCTACTCATCATGGTTCATCCCAACTTTGCATCATCTGCAAACAACTGAATGTCTCCATCCAAATCTTCACCAATATCATTAATATACAAGTTAAACAGTAATGGCCCCTCAAACAGACCCCTGAGGCACATCATTAGTAACTTTCCTTTTCCTGGATATTGCTCACCCCCATACAAACAACTTGTCGATACCTATCAGATAGCCAGTCTCCAATCCAATGCACCAATCTAATATCCAACTCCATCCACCGGAAATATATCAAAAGCCTTTGCAAAATATAAGTATATTACTGTGTATCCTTCTCCTCTGTCCATGGAAGCAGTCACCTTATTGTAATAAGTAAGTAGATTACTAAAACATGGCCTTCCTTTAGTAAATCCATGCTGTCCATGAAAGATAATACCATTGTTGTCAATCCAATTCTGGATCCTAGTTCTCATAAGCTTCTCCAACAACTTAATTACAACACCTGACACACAGATTGGCCTATAATTTGATGCTTGAGTTCTATCACCTCCTTTATGAAGTGGCACAATCTTGCCCTCCTTCCACTCCTTAGGAACTTGACCCAGTGCAAGACTCATATTAAAAAAAATATGTCAAGGACGGCATCAACTTCCTGGTACATTCCTTCAGAATACATGGTGATATATTATCAAGTCCCAGAGCCTTATTTACATTTATTTTGCTCAACTCCCCAGACACCTCTTGCTGACTTACAGTCAGTCTCTCTTCCCCATCATCAACTGCTCTCAATCTCTTAATGAAGTCACATTCACAAGATTGAAAGACCTTTATGAACTGCTCATTAAGTATTTCCACCATACCTTCTGCAACAGCTGTCTTTATACCATTTTCTCCAATTCTTTTTGGCTTCATTAGCTAACTGCTGTTCATACCTCTCTTTGGCTACCCGCACCAAACAAGTCACCCGCCTTGCTGGTCTTTGTAGTCCTCATGGAATTGGATATTTTCTCTTATGCTGCCTCCATAACGCCCTTTTTCTCTGTATCACATGCTTAATCTCTTTATTCATCCATTTCACACCTACCTTATTTAACCTTCTCACCCTTGGAATACATTTAGACATTGCATCTACTAGATAGTTTTTGAAAATCCCCTAAGCTGCATTGATCTCTTTTCCAGGCTAACTCCTCATTCCATGTTACACCTGCAAGCTGTCTCTGAGCTCTTCATAATCACCCCCCCCCCCTTTGTAGTTTCACATATACCATTTTCTTACAGAGGTCCTCACACTGCTGGCAACTACCCTGGTAATCACCTCATGGTCACTCTCACTATTGGTGGGTGATTTGACACTTCATTTATAATTACATCCTCTGATGAGATAACCAAATCCAAGACCCTCAATCCTCATGTGCCCTCTGTTACATACTGTCTGAGGTAGTTATCCCTCAAAAACTCAAGAAACTCATTTTCTTTACTTCCAGTTGCTATCTCGTCATTCCAGTCTATATTGCCATAATAATCACCCTTTTCTTATTTGTTTGGCCAATTTGATTATACATTTCATAGTCACTACCATCCACATTTCCTGGTCTATAACAACATCCAACCAAGTATTTCATTCCATTCACCTCTATCTCACACCATACTGCCTCAAAACCACAGGCACTATTTCCCTCTTGCATCTCTACTTTGTATGGACATAACTCTTTCTCTATCATCAATAGCACTTCCCCTCCCTTTTTTATCCCTTCTATCCTCACGAAACACATCATACCCTTCCATCTCTATTCCTATCAGGATGTTGTCCTCATCTAACCATGTTGCACTTATTCCAACAATTTTTGGGTGAACAGACTCAATTAGTGCAACCATTTCATCTGCCTTGTTTCTTACACTTCTAGCATTTGTATATAAACACAACAGCTCATTCCTGGATCTACAGCTAGTTCCACTGATACCACTCATTCAATGTGATCTCTCTATGCTCGACTGGAGCCATTTCCCTTTCTGCTTATTCATTTTAGAACCCTCTTCAATTCCAACTGTTTCCTCTTGATCCCAGGTCATCCCATTCCTTTCCTGTCTACACATGTTCTCACATCCTCTTGGAGCATCCACCTTTCTCACGCTGTGTACCCCTGTCCACAATGAGCCTCCCCATTTCCCTGTTCATCTTGCACACCTATTCTCTCATTTTCCATACTCATGCCACTTACTTACTCTTTCATAACCACCTCTTCAATCTCTCCTGCTCTTCCACATCACTTCCTACTTGATCTAATTCATTCTCTGTACTCACTTCTCTGTCGCACGGTTAGGTGCTCCGCAACCATATGGCTAGGAAAGGATTGTCCTGCGTTCGATTCCCGTCGCTGACGTCAGAAGCTTTAGGATCTCTCTCAGACATAGCCAAGTTAGCCAGTCTTAAGCATGGACTGCATGGTTTTTCTCCCCAGTTTATCTGGAGTTTTTCCTCCCACAAGCAGGCAAACCAGCCCAGTGAACACAGAACACACGCCTCTACAGACATGGGATACCTCCAGGAATAAGGAGTAACCAACCTATTCCGTAGTATTTCGGTTCCGAATGCCTACACCGTAAAAAGGTGTAGGTCTACACGTCAGCGTAAATAAAAAAAAAAATTTAAAAAAAACTCACTTTTCTACCTTCCAGCAACAGTCTCTCCAAGCGACTCACACCATAACCAATCAAATGCAGTCCATCGTTCCCATACAGTTCACTTCGTCCTTCAAACTCATTCCACACATTAACAAATTGTACTCCCCTCTCCGCACACATTTCAGCCAATGTATCATTCATAATCCTTGCTCTCTGCCTCATCTCATCACAGTCATACCTAGGCAACATGCTTACTACCCTTCCTGTCACACTATTCTCTTTTATCTGTCTAAGCAGCCTCCTGATATCCATTCTGACATGCTCTTTGTCTTCTGTAGTTCAAGTCATTCATACCTATTAAAACCATCAACTTCTTTACTCGCTCCCTCCTCATATCCAATGCCTCAATCACTCTACTCATTTTATTGCATGGAAAACATACCTTGTGCATCCTCTATATATATGATTTCTCATATAAGACTGGTGAAGTGGATAGTTTACAGCATTAGAACCGCATTCAATGCCATTAGATAAAAATCTCCATCCACTTGACCAGATCAAATACCTACAGGAACCCTCAACTTTTGAAGGAGTGCATATCATTCCAACTAATGCAGATATCAATATTTCACAAAAAAAAGTGAAAGAATTGCTAACAACCATCCATATATAACAGGAAAGCCACCATGAAAAATTTGACTATCTCGATATATGCCATAATTTTAACTAATACAGCAATACAAATATAGTCGATACTCATTATAGCATATATACCATTATAACAAACAAATGAAAAGTTCTGACCAAAACTCTATAGATCAGAAGGTACAGATACCTGTAGGTACAGGTAGCAGTAGTTATGCTAAAAGAAATTCACCACAGCAAACCATCCACAATAAGAAACTAAAACCAATTTTGTTAAGTCTTGGTTGGCATTATGCTATACATTTTAGCTCAATGAATACCAGCTTCAGTTTCTGGGGAAATATTAAATATAAATGGTTAATTTATTCATTTTGTCACATTCTACTACAGATGTGGTATATTCTGGAATTTATATAGTATGAATACTAAAGTAATATTCAGCTTCAAAAGAGAGAGAGAGAGAGAGAGAGAGAGAGAGAGAAATGCAACACTGTTTGTTTAATGATAAGGATTGCTTGCTTGTAAGGTTTCTTTAACTGTAAAGATTGAGTGCTTAATTGTGAGGTTTCTAAAGCTTTCATTTTTGTTTTATTGTGCGCTGCACAGTACATCATGGCACCAATGCATAAAACAATGGAAAGTGATTTCAATGTGCATGATTTCATTCACTGTGGCATGTGTGAAATGTGTGCACTTTGTAGAACGAAAAATTATGGAAGGAGAACAAAACTGGTGACTGGGTTTATGATGTAGTGAGAGCAAGTGCCAGAGCTGTGAGAAGAGTAAAAAGAGTAACAGTGGTGAGTTGAAAGATGAAATGCATGAAGCTGCAATTGTGAATTGACAGGTTGATGTTCATTGCAGCATGAGTGACAGCAAGAATGGAAGGAGTGGAAAATGAAATGAATGACCACATGGTAACAGAAAAAAATAGCGATCTTATGTGGAGTGAGTGGTTGGAGAAATGCCTAGCATATGGTATGACAAAGAGGCAAAAGAAGGGGGAGATGCAAGGGGAGACAAAGCAGAGTATGAAAGATCAAAAGCATGATAATAATGATCAAATTTTGTATGGTGATTCGCTGATAAGAGGGGTGCTTGATGACGAAATCCTGTTTCCCTGGAGCCAAGATTAATGATATTAGTGATGCCATAAGGGGGTGCTTAAGGATCAAAGCTGTATAACTGAACAGGAGACCTCCACATAGCCTTTAAAGGAATGCAGAGAACCGACCAGGGCTTCTGACCTAACGTTCAATCCTCACCTTCTCGTGGTGCACCCTGTTGGGTATCTACTTGGATACTGAACAAACAAGGATGGGCTGGCAATTTGGGATTTAGCCAACCAAACTGTATTCTTATTGGTTAAACCAAAATAAAAAAATGATGGTACAACGTGACAAAATTTCATGCCAGCTGGGGCGTTGCCTGGTTAAACAAGGCCCACGTTGTTTTCGCAAGGGAACCAGGGTGAAGAGCGAAAAGTGAGTTACTGGAACAAATCTGAAAACACACCCCAACTTAACATCACCAGAGTTAAAGATAGGTACTATCAACATAAGAAGCCTGAATGGCAAAGAAATGGAGCTAGCTGAGGAATTAGATAAGTACCAGATCGATATAACAGGGGTAACTGAAACAAAAAAGACAAAAACTGGTGAGATCTTTCTGAGCAATAAATACAAAATGTTATATTCAGGCAATGACAATCAAGGAAAAGAAGGAGCAGTCATAGTATTCAACACAAAATACGAGGCTAATCTTCTTGAATGGCAGTCAGTCTCAAGTAGAGTAATGTGGGCAAATATGAGAATGGGGAATTGGACAATGAGACTTATTTGTGCCTATGGTCCCACAGAAGGTTCTACTAAGGTAGAAGTGGAAGAATTTTTTGAGGCTTTAGAAAAATGAACTGACACAAGGAAAAAGGAAAAGTTGGTCCTTGTTGGGGATCTAAATAGCAGAGTAGGAAATGAGTGTGAAACATACAAAAATATTTTGGGAAAATTTGTAGAAAAGAGCAAAGCTAATAATAATGGCAAATATCTGTTGGATTTCTGCTCAGGACATGGACTGGTTATTACTAACACCATGTTCCAACATAAAAATTTGCACAAATTCACATGGAGAGAAGAGGCAAGGAATAAGATAAGTCTCATTGACTATGTTATTGTTGATAGTGATGTTTTCTCCATGGTACAGGACACCAATGTGTACAGAGGATTTGAAATTGGAAGTGATCAGTATTTAGTCTTGAGCACGATAAAATTGAATTTCATATTGAAAAGAATAACATGTAAGAAAGTTTTAAAGTGAATAAAAGTTGAGCAGCTCTCAGATGTTAACTGTAGACTGAAATACACAAAGATTATTTGAAGAAAAAATGAAAGAGTTTGAGAACAGGAATCAAACTTTGGAGATTCAATGGCAAACTCTGAAGAAAACATTGACTGATTCTGCCAGAGAGGCATGTGGTGAGGTTGTGTGCAAGGATAAAAAAATCAGAACTCCCTGGTGGACACAGGAAGTTAAAGAGGCAGTGAAGGAAAAGAAGAAAGCATATCAAAAGTTCCTGGCAAATAAGTCAACTTGTGCTCTTAGAGAATACAGAGACAAATGTAAGAAAGCTAAACAGTGTGTAAAACTAGCTAAACAAAAGTCATGGGAAGACTTTGGTAAGAATATAGAAAATAAATATCAAGAATGTGGCAAAATATTCTGGAGGTTGTTGAAGAAGCTTAGGAATGGAGGAAAGAGTTCTGTAAAAGGAATTAGAGATGATAAAGGTGACATGAAAACGGGAGAAAAAGATATCCTAGAAGTATGGAGTAATTACTTTGAAAAACTGCTAAATGAAACAAGCAGTGATTACAGCACAGTGGTAAAAAACACTGACCAGGCATGCAGTCAGGAATACATATCCATACTTGAAGTAGAAAAAGTCATCAAAGGCTTGAAATGTGGAAAGGCAGCAGGAGTAGATGATATTCGACCAGAAATGCTGAAATATGGTGGTATAAGTCTTACAGTTGCTGCACTGCATAGTTCAGAAAGCCTGGACAGAGGGACGAATTACCGATTATTGGAGTAGAGCTCTCATAGTACCCATATATTAAAAGGGAAATAAAACTGAATGTGAGAATTACAGAATTATTTCCCTACTGAGTGTTCCTGGAGATCTATGGAAGTATACTTGAGAAATGGTTTAGAAGAATTGTGGAAGAACAAGATGGATTCTGGCCAAATAGAGGCTGTCAGGATCAGATCTTCACTTTACGACAAATAGTTGAGAAAGCATGGGAATATAACAAAGATCTGTATTTAAGTTTTGTCGACCTGGAAAAGGCATATGACAAGGTGCCAAGAGAGAAGCTATTCAATAAGCTACAGTTATATGGTGTCAATGGGGCATTATATCAAGCAATACTTAGTCTTTATTTGACTTCACTTCTGACTGCTGACTTTGAGTTAAGTCAGCAGTCAGAAGTGAAGGAAGTACAGGAAGATGGTTTAATGTTAAATCTGGTGTGAGACAAGGATGTACATTATCCCCTCTGTTATTCATTCATTATCTATATGGATCATATTATGAAGAAAAGTGGTATTAAACATGATATCAAATTTGGAGATGTTGATGTCAGCTCTGTGCTTTATGTGGATGATGTTATACTTCTAAATAAATCCGCTACAAGTCTGCAAGATTCTCTGACTAAACTGAATAATTGTTGTAATAGATATGATATGAAGGTCAGCATTAAAAAGACAAAGACAATGAAAATAGGCAGAATCATTGAAAATATCAACTGTATTGTGAATGGAGAACCTGTAGAACAAGTAAAACATTTCAGCTACTTAGGCACGATTTTTAGTGAAGATGGTAAATTAAATATAGAAATAGACAACAGAATCAGCAAAGCTGGTATGGTTGGAAGTCAATTGAATAAATTTATATGGAATAAGAAAAAATTAGTCAGAACACTAAATTAGCTGTACAAGACAGTGTTCAAACCAGTTTTAACTTATGGATCTGAGAGCTGGGTCAGAAGTAAAACACTTGACCAAAGACTAGAGACTGCAGATATGAGAGTCCTGAGAAAGATTATAGGCATGAACAGATCGCATCAATGGCAATATCATATTAAAAACGAGGTTATTAGGAAAGAACACTTGACATTGTCACATCCAGGAATGCGTTAGCAGAGCCAATCTCAGGTGGTATGGTCACTAAAACAGAATGGGCGAAGAAAGATTAGCAAAATAAGTGTTCTCTGCCAGGTTGGCAGCAAAACGACCCAGAGGAAGACCAAGATATAGATGGATTGATACGGTACAAAGTGCCTTAGATGATAGAAATATAAGATCTGATAATGTTGGAGTCTTGACAAGTAACAGACTGATTTGGAGAAAAATCGTAAATAGGAAGTTAGTAATGATGTAATTTTTTTGATGTGGTACTATCATATCCTGTACACCCCTTGAGGGTACATGGCAGGAATTTGATGATGATGGTGATGCCATAAGGAGAGTGAAGTGAAAGAAATATTTTGGCTGGTGCATATGATCTAGCAGGTGAGAAGTGTTACTTTATCACTCTTCTTTTTTTCTAGTACAAGTGAAAAAGAAGAGTGATAAAGTAAAAGTTGTGAATGTGCTGAAATGGTATGATAGAAGTGAGCTGAGACAGAGTTGCAAATCAGTCACTGAGCACATTGTGCAGAAGGTACAATGTGGAGTTTGCAGATGTGTAAAGTGAGTCTGATGGAAAGAGGGAAGGAAGGATTTATATACGATATAGGGGAAGGCTTGCATTTGAATGGATTTGAGATCAGGAGTCTTGAGAAAGTATTGTTTAGTGAGAGTTCAGAAGTGTTAAGGAAACTACAATGTTTAGGATGGATGCAGGCAGTGCTCCAGAAGCATAACATAAATATACCAATTCTTGTAGATAAACTTATACATTGGTAATCAGATTTTAGGGAAAGACAAAGCATACTAGAATATTAATTAGCAACTAATTAATACTTCCTGTATTTCGATAAAGTTACATTACCATCTTCAGGGATCACAAAATAATGATATTACTGGCATCTCTTATCTGCTCCACCAAAGACCAGCCACTTCCCCTAGACCTACCTGGAGTATACCAGGGTTGCATTTGCAAACATGTCTGACTACAGACAAATAGGCAGGACAGCTAATATCAGGATGTCTGTCCGAACACAAGGACCATATCTGGTTCCACCAATACAGCCACTCAGAACTTGCTGACTATGCTTTGGATACCCACTACAAAATATGCTGGAAGAAAACCACTTTACTATACTGCAGCAACTATAAATATGAGAGATTACTCCTGGAGTCAGCCACAGCTCTAAAAAACTTCGCATACCGCAACAAATTTGGATGCATGATACTACCTTTGGGAAGCTTGCATTCTAAGAACATCACCCCAACAGCCAATACAACCCAATTTAGCCCACTAAGCGGCACCTTTAGGACTGTAGGACTGACTTCAGTTGCTTTCTTCAGCCATATTTGCTTAGTGATAGTGCCTGGTTGCACATATCATTATTCTGTGATCCCTGAAGATGATAATGTAACATTACTGGAATATAGGAAGTATCAATTAACGTTGTTAATTAATATTCTAGTATATGTTGTCTTTCCCTAAAATCTGATTATAAATCTGCTAGCCAGAAAAAAGTTTACTCACCAAAGGTTTATTGGACTATTTTATATAAATATTGTTGTATGTAATGTTAAAAAAAGAAAAAATTATGGTTTTCTTTCATTTATTTGTTTTCATAATGAAGAGTGAATTTAAATAAATTATCCATGAACAATAATTTAACCAGTAAGACAAATAATAAAATTCAAAAAACAAGACAGCAGGTTGCACACATGTGGAGCCAGACTCACTTTACACAATGCTTTCAGTCACATGATTCGGTCTGACTTATCCAAGATGTTTTTTTTCTAAATAACAGTATTAAAGTTATCTGAGTCATGCAAAATTTGCACACATTTAATTACACTAAGCTAATTCATGATATAAGCTGTGAAACTGACAACTGCATACATATTTAAGGGTTAAAGGTGTTTGAAGATTAAGATGCATAAAATTAATCAAATCAAAGCACTCATTTAATTCAACATTAAACACACACATATATAACAGTATAGATGACATATTTAATTTAAAGGTATATATGATATGAAAAACTTGCATATTTTCTTGTACACCACTTCAAGTGTGCAAGATTTACTGTTTTCAAGTAAAGTGCCATAAGTATAATACATAATAGTACCTCATTTTTATAGCTTCATAACCGAAATGAACACCAGAAGTCTCGTAATGGAGGAAAAGAACCCTATAATATTGCTGTGAGAAATGAGATTTTTGGAACAACTTGAAAGTAGATATTTATGATCTTTCTTTCATATAGAAAACTAAGAAAACCCTTTCTTTCTATTATGAAAAAAAAAGCAAAGGTCTTTCACATAAGGAAAAATGTTTAAAAGTTATCAACTGTGATGTTATGACAAAACAACTGTTGATGGTGTGGGGTAAAGTACAGTAGGTTGAGTTTTTAATTACTATGAAAAAATTAACAGTCTTTCATATAGAAAGAAAAATAAAGTTCTGAACCTTAAAGAAAATAAAAAAAAAGAAAAGTGAAGATGACTGGATTACATTATGACTTTTAGAGAAAACCAGCAACTAAAATTGGAATTGTTTTGCCGATTTTTTAAAAGAAAACACTATCATCATCAAATTCCTGCCATGTACCCTCAAGGGGTGTACAGGATATGATAGTACTACATGAAAAATTTACATCATTACTAACTTCCTATTTACAATTTTCCTCCAAATCAGTCTGTTGCTTGTCAAGACTCCAGCATTATCAGATCTTATATTTCTATCTTCAAAGGCACTTTGTACCGTATCAATCCACCTATATCATGGTCTTCCTCTGGGTCGTTTTCCTGCCAACCTGGCAGAGAACACTTATTTTGCTAATCTTTCCTCTCCCATTCTATTTAAGTGACCATACCACCTGAGATTAGCTCTGCTAATGCATTCCTGGATGTTGACAATGTCAAGTTCTTTCCTAATATCCTCATTTTTAATATGATATTGCCATTGATGCCATCTGTTCATGCCTCTAATCTTTCTCAGGACTCTCATATCTGCAGTCTCTAGTCTTTGGTCAAGTGTTTTACTTCTGACCCAGCTCTCAGATCCATAAGTTAAAATTGGTTTGAACACTGTCTTGTATACAGCTAATTTAGTGTTCCGACTAAATTTCTCTCTTATTCCATATGAATTTATTCAATTGACTTCCCATCATACCAGCTTTGCTGATTCTGTTGTCTATTTCTATATTTAATTTACCATCTTCAGTAAAAATCGTACCTAAGTAGCTGAAATGTTTTACTTGTTCCACAGGTTCTCCATTCAAAACAAAGGTGACATTTTCAATGATTCTGCCTATTTTCATTGTCTTTGTCTTTTTATTGCTGACCTTTATTGCTTATCTATTACAACAGCTATTCAATTTAGTCAGAGAATCTTGCAGTGTAGCGGATTTATTTAGAAGTATAACATCATCTGCATAAAGCAAAGAGCTGACATTAACATCTCCAATTTTGATATCAGGTTTAATACCACTTTCCTTCATAATATGATCCATTTAATTAATGAATAACAGAGGGGATAATGTACATCCTTGTCTCACACCAGATTTAACATTAGACCATCTTCCTGTACTTCCTTCAATTCTAACTGCTGACTTACAACTCAAATAAAGACTAAGTATTGCTTGATATAATGCCCCATTGACACCATATAACTGCAGCGTTTTGAATAGCTTCTCTCTTGGCACCTTCTCATATGCCTTTTCCAAATCAAGAAAACTTAAATACAAATCTTTGTTATATTCCCATGCTTTCTCGACTATTTGTCGTAAAGTGAAGATCTGATCCTGACAGCCTCTGTTTGGCCTGAATGCAGCTTGTTCTTCACCAAGCTTTTCTTACACAATTCTTCTCAACCGTTTCTCAAGTATACTTTCATAGATCTTGCCAGGAACACTCAGTAGGGAAATACCTCTGTAATTCTCACATTCAGTTTTATTTACCTTTTTATATATGGGTACTATGAGAGCTCTACTCCAGTCATCGGGAATTCGTCCTTCTGTCCAGGCTTTCTGAACTATGCAGTGCAGCCACTGTAAGACTTTTATAGCACCATACTTCAGCATTTCTGGTCGAATATCATCTACTCCTGCTGCCTTTCCACATTTCAAGCCTTTGATGGCTTTTTCTACTTCAAGTATGGATATGTATTCCTGACTGCATGTCTGGTCAGTGTTTTTTATCACTGTGCTGTCATCACTGCTTGTTTCATTTAGCAGTTTTTCAAAGTAATTATTCCATACTTATAGGATATCTTTTTCTCCCATTTTCATGTCACCTTTATCATCTCTAACTCCTTTTACAGCACTATTTCCTCCATTCCTAAGCTTTTTCAACAACCTCCAGAATATTTTGTCACCTTCTTGATATTTATTTTCTATATTCTTGCCAAAGTCCTCCCATGACTTTTGTTTAGCTAGTTTTACACACTGTTTAGCTTTCTTACATTGGTCTCTGTATTCTGTAAGAGTAAAAGCTGACTTATTTGCCAGGAACTTTTCATATGCTTTCTTCTTTTCCTTCACTGCCTCTTTAACTTCCTGTGTCCACCAGGGAGTTCTGATTTTTTTATCCTTGCACACAACCTCACCACATGCCTCTCTGGCAGAATCAATCAATGTTTTCTTCACGGTTTGCCATTGAATCTCCAAAGTTTGATTCCTGTTCTCAAACTCTTTCATTTTCTTTTGAATAATCTTTCTGTATTTTAGTCTACAGTTCACATCTGAGAGCTGCTCAACTTTTATTCACTTTAAAACTTTCTTACATGTTATTCTTTTCAATATGAAATTCAATTTTATCCTGCTCAAGACTAAATAATGATCACTTCCAATTTCAAATCCTCTGTACACTCTGGTGTCCTGCACCAGGGAGAAAACATCACTATCAACAATAACATAGTCAATGAGACTTTTCTTATTCCTAGCCTCTTCTCTCCATGTGAATTTGTGCAAATTTTTATGTTGGAGCATGGTGTTAGTAATAACCATGTCCTGAGCAGAAATCCAACAGATATTTGCCATTATTATTAGCTTTGCTCTTTTCTCCAAATTTTCCCAAAATATTTTTGTATGTCTCACAATCATTTCCTACTCTGCTATTTAGATCCCCAACAAGGACCAACTTTTCCTTTTTCAATGTGTCAGTTGCTTTTTCTAAAGCATCAAAAAATTCCTCCACTTCTACCTTAGTAGAACCTTCTGTGGGACCATAGGCACAAATAAGTCTCATTGTCCAATTCCCCATTCTCATATTTGCGCACATTACTCTACTTGAGACTGACTGCCATTCAAGAAGATTAGCCTCGTATTTTGTGTTGAATACTATGGCTACTCCTTCTTTTCCTTGATTGTCATTGCCTGAATATAACATTTTGTATTTATTGCTCAGAAAGATCTCACCAGTTTTGGTCTTTTTTGTTTCAGTCACCCTTATTATGTCGATCTGGTACTTATCTAATTCCTCAGCTAGCTCCATTTCTTTGCCATTCAGGCTTCTTATGTTGATAGTACCGATCTTTAACTCTGGTGATGTTCAGTTTGGGTTTGTTTTCAGATTTGTTCCAGTAACTGACTTTTCGCTGTTCGCCCTGGTTCCCTGGCAAAAACAACGGGGGCCTTGTTTAACCGGGTGACGCCCCAGCCGGCATGAAATTTTGTCATGTTGTACCATCATTTTTTATTTTGGTTTAACCAATAAGAATACAATTTGGTCGGCTAAATCCCAAATTGCCAGCCTATCCTCATTCGTTCAGTATCAAAGTAGATACCCAACAGGGTGCACCACGAGAAAGTGAGGATTGGACATTAGGTCAGAAGCCCTGGTCGGTTCTCCCCATTCCTTTAAAGGCTATGTGGAGGTCTCCTCTCAGTTATACAGCTTTGACCCTTAAGCAAACACTATGGTGTTCAAATTAAGGATTTCAGTTTTATTTCCAACTCTGGACATTAAACTTCTTCAATGAATTCATTGGCAGCCATCCATGATCAAATAAATTAACAGTTAATGAGATGCTTTAAGAAAAACAAAGTGTAAACTATATGAAAAAAATAATATTTTTAATGCATTTAGAAAGAGGTCAAAAAAACCTTATAAATCCTTAGAAAATTAGTCATCATCATCATGCGTATCAAGGATTTAGGCCTAGCATGGCCTGTTCCGGCCTTAGAAGTCATCACTGAATCATTTAAGAGGACGTCCTGGTTTTCTTTTTCCTAACGGCTTGTACTTTAAAGCTTGTTTTGGTAATCTTTCTGTTTTCATCCTTTGAACGTGTTCCATCCATTTATGTTTATATTTTTTAATTTTGTCTATTACTGGTTCTTGGTTTAATTCTTTCATAATTTCTTCATTTCTTTTGTGATCAAATAGAGTATACTTTGAAGTTTTTCTCATAAACTTCATTTCTGCTGTTGTTAATCTTTGTTTGTCTTTTTGTTTTATTGTCCAGATTTCACTTCTATATATTAAGACTGGTAGGGCTAATGTATTGTATACTTTTAGTCTGGTTTGTTTTTGAACTAGGTTAATTACACCTGTTATTTTTAAATATTTTGCAATTTTTACGTTTATATCTTTTTCATTTTCATATGTGATCATACATCCTAGGTAGTTAAATGAATTCACCTGTTCTAATATCTTGATATCTATTACTATTTTAGTTCTTGTTGGATCTTGTCCTTTAAAGGCCATAGTTTTTGATTTTTCTGTTGATATTATCATACCATAATCTTTGGATATCTAATTTAGATCTAAAATAGCTTTCTGTAAGTTATCTTCAGAATTTGTAATTATTATTTGGTTGTCGGCAAAGAGGAGAGTGTTTAAGTTTACTGTAGGAGAAAGTTTAATTCCTTGATGTAAATTTTTATTCCATTTTATTATTATTTCATTTCAGTAGTTGTTAAAAAGAGTTGCTGAAAATTAGAAAATTAGTGAATTATAGTATATTAGAGTAGATTTTAGTATTTTTAGTGTATTTAGTATTTTACAACATATTTTATTAAGATATTTCAACAATAAATGTAAGTTTAAAATGCCACCAAAAATGCACAAGAAAAGTTATGTTAAAAAGAGTGCCACAGGCGATAACAAATAGGCTTGTCCTGCTAATGAGGTTATTGGAGTTGTGAAGGAAGTTAATGAAAATGAATTAACCTCCAAAATAGCAAAATTAAAGCAGATCATGAGAGAACCAATGAGAGAATTATTATGAAAAGTCAAGAGGCGTTTAAATGAGCATAGGGAGAAAATGAAAATTAAGCAGCAAAATAAGAAACAACAAAGCACGGAAACAGGTAAGTCAGGAGGTAACAGAAATCAGGTAAGTGAAGTTGTTAATAAAAAGGAAGAAGTTATTTGGTATGGTGACTCTATAATAAAACATGCTATTGATGAGCAAGTTACAACTTCCAGGTTTCCTGGAGCGAAAATTAAGAATATATAGAAGCAATTCAAAAACGGAAAAGAAAAGTAACAAAATCGTAATTATAATAGATACTAACAACTTAACTAGCGATAAGTTCAGTATCAGAGAGGACATGAAGGGGTTGCTGGAAGAGGTGAGAGTGAAGAGTGAGAAAGTGAAAATCATCAGTATTTTACCTCGATATGATAAAAATGAATTAAGAAGAAGGGCTATGATGGCAAACGTTTCAATGTGTAGGAGGTGTAGAAATAATAGATGCGAGTTTTTGGATGTGTGGAGTGAGTTTGAGGGAAGATTGGATTTGTATAGGAGGGACAGCCTACACCTGAATGCATTTGGTGTCAGGAGTCTAGAAAAACTAATAACTGGTATGAGAGCTAACACAGACAGTCAAGAAAACTAAATTATAAAGAGAGAAAAGGTAAGAATGTGACTGTAAGTGCGACAATGTTATATAACTATTAATGACTGGAATGGGCTTTGTCATGGAAATGTTAACGAGGAGAGAACGATTTTGACTTTGTTTGTCTGGTTTGGATGCATTAAGCATGTGCAAAGATGTTTACATTTTTAAGAAGAAGAATAGAGATCTGAAAGTTATCCAACTATGTCATGCAGAATGCAGACAAGAGTATACAAAAGAACATGCAGGTAGATTATTATGTTTGTACATGTTATGTCTAAAGATCTGAGGCCAATTGTATATCAGCACAGGTGCTAAAAGAGTGTTCAACTGAAATGCCTATTCCTTTGACCAGGCTATATAATTTGGGTCTCAGAACAGGGAATATTCTGCAGGAATGGAAAGAATGTATGGTAATCCCATTGCACAAGGGTAGTGCAAAGACCGATGTATCCAACTATTGACCAATCAGTATCTCAGATTCTGTAACAATTGGTTAGAGTTCACATTCAGAAAGTTAAATGGGTTGACAGTATATCTCTATAAGAGAAGGTCATGTTTTAGCAACTTGCTCACATTCTATAATAATGTTACCATTGAACTAGACAAGGGGAATGGATACACCATGATACTTTTAGATTTTGCTAAGGCTTTTGACAAAATATAGCATGGTAGACTGTTGCATAAATTGGAGAATATGGGTTTGGATTATAGAATATTAGTGTGGATAAGAGGATGGCTGACTGACAGATATCAAAAAGTCGTATATGGGAGATGCGAGTCTTCAAGATTTGGGAATCCGAAGCCTGGTTGTCTTGGCTGCATGTCTTTTGGTCGAGACTTCAGACAAGTGCGGAAATGGGCAGCCTCCTTGGGGCGTTTCCTGGACACCTTCAGGTGACTAACTGGCTCACCACGCTATTCCTCCCTACCAGGGTCAGCATCCCTGGTAGGATTAATTTCCTCTTGCAACAAGTAATCCCAGGAAAATAGACTCCGACTCTGATTGGTGGGAGTGGAAATTTTTAAGGAGTTGATCCCAAGGTTCAGGACTTGGTTGGTGATGTGCCAGTCACCTGTCCTAGTAGTGCCATCCAGAGCAGAAGAAGACTTACTTGTGATATCTGTAATAAGCCCATCAGTTCCAGCAAGAAACATCAGTGTGTCAGGGTTCCAGCAGCAATGAATTGAAACATTTCGTTTGTTCTGTTGGCAATCTTCAGTTCATCACCGCAATTGGCCTTGGGGATGCACTGCACTTTCAAATATCCATCAGAGGCAATGGTGCTATAAGAACAGAGTGTGTGAAGGCATGGTGGAACAAAGAAGAAGAAAAGATCCTAGCAACCCATGAAGTTCGCCTTTTGGCGAAAGGTGTTGAGAACATCAACTGGCTGAAGTTTTTCCCCCATCATTGATTTGATGCCATCAAGAGTCACAGGAGGAAGGTATAAGTAGTTGGTCCAAGAAATGGCCACGCTTCCTCTCCACGATGGTACAGGTAATATCTCCATATCTCCTGTGCTGTCCTCTATAACTGAGTTCCATTCTTCCACCCAACCTCCAAAAATAACAGAGGAGACTCTGGTCTCTAGTCTCCTCTGTTATTTCTCAGCTGTGGACCAACCTCCCCTCTCTCAAAGCAGTCATTCGTGCCCACTTTTGTGGACATGATGTCTCTCATAGACTTGACAAGTACCTCCAGGATGTATTCTCTACTTTAAACCAACAGCCAGTACAACATCAGCCTCAGACCAGTCACCTAATAATGTATCTAGACTGAAGCAAAGGAAGAGGACTTATGCAGTAATGCAAGCCCTCTACAAGAAAAATAGAGGGAAGTGCACCAAAACCATCCTTAATGGCACCTCCCCTCCTCCTCTTGAAGAACAGCATGAGAACTTCATAGAGTTTTGAAAAATAGTCTTCTCTACTCCACCTCCTTCTTCCAGATCAAGATCAACCCCAGGTGCTCCAAGTCCATCCCTGTATCTTCAATATTTTATCCAGTGTCTACAGAAGAAATTAAAGCAGCTATCCCATCTCGCTCATCTGCCTCCAGACCTGATGGATTCCCAGCATGTAGACTACGGAAGGTGTATTGCAGATATTGCAAGATCTACTTGATACCCTCTTATGCTCCAGAACTATTCCTCCATATCTTTGCAATTTCAGAACTATATTTATTCCCAAGAAGGACACAGCCACTAGAGCAGAAGACTACAGACCAATTACAGTTTCCCCAGTGATTCTCTGGTTGTTCCATAAAGTTTTGGTTAAGAGACTGCAACAACATATTAAGCATGACTTCCATCAAAGAGCCTTTATCCCTTTGGATGGCTGTGCTGAAAGCATATGTGTACTTTCCTCCCTTCTTGCTAATTCCAGATGCTGCATTAGGCCTCTCTACATGGCATCCCAGGGCCTCCAAAAGGCCTTTGGATAGCATCTCCCTTCCTGCTATTCTCAGAGCAGTATCTATTGCCAGATGTCCAGACCCCTTTCTTTAATATGTATTTGAGCTTTACTCTGGTAACACCCTTTCTATCACTACAGGATCCTGTGTGACCTCTATTCCTGCTGTTCGGGGAGGTTGCGAGGATGATCCTCTATCTCCTCTTTTCTTTAACTGCATCATTCATGAGTTTCTTCACTCTCTTCCTAACCATATTGGCTACATCTTTGGGACACACTCTTTTAATGTGATGGCCCTTTGCCGATGACCTCATTCTTGTGACCTCTACTAAAGTACGCCTGCAGGAACCCCTCGACCAGGCAGTTCACTTCTTTCATGTCAGAGGCCTTAATATTAATGTAGAGAAGTCCTGCTCTTTAGCCCTTGTCCCTTCAGGCCATGACAAGAAGCTTAAGGTCAGAACATTGAGTTTTTCTTGCACGATAGGTCATTATTCTTTGATCATCCTGGAAGAGTGAGATACTTGGGTATCTTCTTCACTCCAAAAGGAAGGTCTTTTATCTCTTCAGCCTTGGTCGCTGGGCTTACTCTTTTGAGGAAAGCACCTCTTAAAGAGCCCCACAGCAGAGGCTCTTTATTCTATCTAACAATTTACTTCTGAGGTATTACCACAATTTGGTGTTCGGAAGAGCGCATGTTTCAGTATTATCCTGAATGGATAAGGCTGTTCGATTTGTGGTGAGATCTTGGCTCCACCTTCCTCCTGACACCCCATTTCAGACACTCCTCCTGACACCCCATTATTTCGCATGAAAATATGTGTGAAAATATTCACACATAATACCAAGCCTTCCATGCTAGAGTCAAGGATGGAAGGCTCGGTATTCCATCTCTCCGCTGGTTAATTCCGCGACTGTGTTTCATCCGGTTAGCAAAGCTTAAAGCTTCCTCCTCACACATCTGCAGGGAGGCTTTCAATAGTTCTATTATTCAAGATGATTACAGACACACTATGAGTTGGACCCAGTACCAGTGCTCCCACTTAGAGATGGTGGCTCTCAGTATTGTTTTAGAACACACATGGAATCCATGTATAGAGGCATGATGCAAGTGGTCTCCATATTAAACAACCATTTAAGAAATAAAAGTTGGGACAACCTCGCTTCCATACAGAGGTAGACATAAGGAATTGTCATAATATATTGTTTTGAGATATCATTTAATGATCTGTGTCAATCATCTTCTGATGTAGCTAATAGTATTTGATCATCTGCAAATAGTAATGTATCCATTTTCATTTGTAGGGTTATTTGTATAAAACAAATGGGTTATACTGTTTCCAGATCGTTATAATTTTATTATACAGTAAAACCCCGAAGTTACGCAGTAGGTGGGACCAAGAAAAAACACATAAGTCGAATTCGCATAATTATAAATTCGCATAATTAAATTATACCCCGAATTCAGGGTATAATTTTGCATGTAATTTATATATACAAACACCCAATTGGGACCAAAGGTTTACAAAAACACCTATATTTTTTAAGAAATATAATTATAATTGTAGTTTTTCATACATAAAAAAAAGAAAGTTATTTCGATGCTGATGGTTTCATAAAATCTAATAGATTCAGGAAACAGTATGACGGCATAATGTCTTTTTCTTGTCACGCAAACTTTCTTCATAGCAAGCTAAGGATTTTTTTATTCCTTGCCTTGTGGCTACAATTCGTTCCCCGTTAGAATCTATGTCCTCCAAAATCTGTAAACCTTTCTTTTATGATTGTTCTTATTGTGGATTCCTGTAGATCAAACTTCTTTGCTAGTTCACAAATTTTCATTCCGCCTTCAAAATACTTAATAATGTTGAGTTTTGTTTCCAAAGTCAATGTTTTTCTTTTCTTGCTAGCTGTAGAAGAATTGGACTTGCTTCTTTCGGATGACATTATTTTTTATGTGATAAAAATTTTTTATCAAGAACGTAACATTAAACAATTGCAAGGTTTGTAGACTATAAAAATCGTGTATGAATGGAGACCGCGCGAAACACGTCAGTGCTTGTTCACAGCATGTGCGACACTGGCGAATGCAGCCAGTGCCTGAAAGATACGACTAGTGGAGTGGCGTGAAGCCAGACGGGAATACATGCATATAAGAAATCGTGCGACTCCGGATTCGCGTAAGATGGGGTATGACTGTATATGTATATATATGTGTGTGTGTGTGTGTGTATATATATATATGAAAAGCAGAGGCGAGCGATTACATTCTTGCCATACTCCTCTTATTGCATTCCTTTATCGTACTCTTTTTTTTTTTCTGTAATAACAGTTTTTATTGTAAAAGTGCTCAAAAGTTATTTGTGATAAACCATTTCTGGCTAGCCATTTTTCCAAGATGCAGCGGAGCTAAATTCAGATTCTTCAGTCAAAAATTTAGTATGACAGTTATGATAGTTCAATGATCATTTATGCTCAATTTTCAAAACTACATGAAGTATTTCTGCTACAAGATGTTTTTGAATAAAATTGCAAACAAGTTTCACCAATTTTGCTAATCACTCACAGCACATTTATTGATAGGCAGTTTAACTGGCACTTTTTTTATACTCAATTAAAAATTGAGTATAAAACAACAACTGTTAAAAACCAACAACTCAATTAAAAAGCATATTGATGCAATCAACTGTTATCTGCAAACAATGGACCAAAAAGAGTGTCATCCATCATCTCTGGATGATTGTCATACTTCTGCGACAACCTGCAGAATTCAGCTAATTCATCTAAAGACAGGTTGTTTAGATGGCGATGCTATATAGCTTACTGTACATCCAAACAGGATTCAGTATTGGAGTTAAATTAAAAATATAAAAATGTAAGAATTTTCTTTTCAAAAGGGAAAAAAATAAAAAAAGGTAATAAATATACAAAGGATTTACCTTTTTGTGGATCCAATGTGTTGGTGGGTAACTAGTATATTTTACACTTAAATCAATTAATCCATCTTCTGCTGCTAATTTAGGGGATGAAGTAAGGCTAAATCCAGCTACCTGTTCGATGTTTTCAACAAAAAAGTCCACCCTGAAAAGAAGAGCATATTTTCAGTGCTGTAGCACAAAGCTGCTACACAAAGTATACTTAAGTATTTTTATTTTAGTAAAATATTAGTAATTATTATTGGTAGCATTTTACTTTGACTATGTATCTGAGAGTGTGTTTGCAAATTTTATCACTCGATATCATTTATAAAAGTGTTTTGCATGACACTGATTCATAGCAGGAAAAAAATAGCCAAGGACTCATTATTCAATGAGTGTAACATGGGGGATTTCATGCAATGTGGTATGTTCAATGAACTGAATGACAAAAGTGACTGGAGAGAGAGAGTGTGTCAGAAATGTTTTGTGAGCACAAAAAATGTGAGTCATGTCGAACGTGGGAAAATGAAGTACTAATGTTAATGATGTAAGGAAGAAGAGTAAAAGTGTTGTATAGAATGTAGTTGAAGGAGTGAACAGTAGTGGATGAAATATGAATGTAAGTATGAAAGAAGTGACTGAAAGTAACCTGCATTATGTAATGACAGCGAGAACAGAATTTGAGCATTTACACATTAACAAATCAAAACCTGAAATCAAGTGACTTGAGATTGTCACATGTCAATTGTGACTGTGTCACAATTGACATGTGACACAGCAGGAGAAAGAATGAAAGAAAAAAGTGAATCAGAGAAGTATGAGAGACAGAGAAACTAGGAGTAAGGAGAAGATATATGGAGTCATACTAAAATTTAATGGAATGAATACATCACAAAGAGAAATAATTAAAGAACAGATATAATAATTCCAGTATTTCGTCTCTGTCACAGAGACATCTTAAGGAAAACAATATTAAATTTCTAGTAGCACGCAAAGAATAACTACAAGAAATTAGTATAAAGTCCTATGAGGGACTCTGTCTATGGATACTATTGGCTAGCTTAGCTATTGGGTAGGAGGCCTAAGAATAAATGTTTCCCAAATCTTGGGAAGTTTAACACAACAATAGTTATTAAAAGTAGGCTGGTTTTTTTAAATCTGCTGCTGATTCTAAAAAGAATCTTTTAATTTTGTATTTGCTGTAATGAAGCATAATAGTTTTATTCCATCTTATTGTGTGCAAAGTAGCCAAATGCATGGTTAGCTAGATCTGACTGACCATCGCTGTGGCAGTGGATATATTTTTAAGGGATGTGAGACAACAAGAGGGACAGATAATTTGCAGATCTTCTTGGCATTATAATCATTGGACAGGAAGGTTGGGGAATAAAGAGGAATTCAGCTATAAGGGACGCCTGGGTGGAACCGAGATTGGAGGCTCTGTTGACAAGGGTTTTGATTACACTGAAGCAAAAGCAAAGTAACAAACCACAGAGAATTATCAGGAGTGGTTGATAAAGAATCAGAAAAGTTGGTCAAAGATAAAATCCAACAGTGGGCAGATAGGGATATGATACTCTGTAGTGGGCAGCAAGTCTTTATAAAGAGTAGGTCCTATGTTAGTAATTTATTCATCTTTTATAATAGTGAAAACAGAATTGGATAAATGAAATGGCTCCACCATTATACTAGCGGACTTCGCAAACGCATTTGACAGAATACCACATGAAAAACTATTACAAAATTTGGAGCAAATGTGAATGGATATGAAGCTAGTGGCATGGACAGTGAGTGAAAATTAACACCAGAAAGTAGTATATGGTGGAGTGGAATCTCGGAGAATTAGCGACTAGTAGAGTATCTCAGGCTGTACTAAGGCCACTATTATTTAATTTATATACCAATGACACGAGGAAAGATTTAAAGGAGGAGGATATTGAGTAGTTTGCTGATGATGCAAAACTAGAAAGGACAATAGTTGACAAAGGTGTTGTAGATATCATTCAGAATGATTTAAATAAATTGGCATTGTGCGCAAAGGATAATGATTGTCAATTTAATGTTGCAAAAGGTTATGCACTACAGGTTGCATGCTATGTATCACACTGACAATACTGAATTACATGAAATTGATGAGGCTAGAGACTTGGAGATAATGATGGACAGAGTTAAAGTTCAGAAGGCATACTGCAAAAAATGGTAAATTAGATCAAAGAATTACTTGGATGTTGGAAAACACGCTAGCAAGTAAAGACAAATACCGTCTATTTTTATAAAGCTATGATTTGGTTGCATCTTGACTACTGCACACAGATTTGGTTACATGGGTTTCTGGGGGTTAAGGAGATGGTAGAGAGCATTCAGAAACCAGTGACCAAGCTGGTGACAAGTCCATGGAATGTGCTTATGGGGAAAGGCTAGGATGTGTGGGTCACCAAGTTTAGTTCATAAGCAGAGAAGAGGGATCATAATAAAAACTTATGTTATTAAAAGGGTTTTATAAAATTGAAGCAAAGGAAATTTTTCAATATATGACAAATATCAAAGAGTTGGAGGAGGGGAGGGGGGGGGTTATCCATGGAAGTTGTGTAAGAATGTGATTAGTAAGGGAGTGGCCATTAGAATTTTTGTATGGCGAGCGGTGAATGAGTGAAATGGATTGTCAAAATGATTAAATCAGTTTAAAGAGAGGTATGATATTACAGGTTTTGTGTGTATAAATATTAGTGTGGATCTCTCATGAGTTTCCAGACACCATGGATATAAAGTAATGAAATCTCACTGTAGCTTGGATGTTTGTAGCCTGCTGTGAATGAGCTTGTGTAGCTCCAGTTTATAAGACTTGTGTTAAAAAATAAATAAATAAATGTAATTTTTTCATTGGATGATAGTTTCAAAATAAATTTTATTTACAATGTTCTTTCTTTCTTCAAAAAAAAAAAACTACATAAGATTAAATACAAACTTATTTATTACTGACCATTTAAAAAAACACACATTAGAGCCTACCAGTTTCGCCAGCGAACTGTCTGGCTTTTTCAAGGCATTTACGGAGACATAAAAACTAGTAAATGCAAATTGAAAGGAACATAAAAAACGTTGTAAACCAACTAGTAGCTAAGGTTACACGTTCATATGACAGAGAGGACTTATTGTTCTTATTCATTATCACACATGCTTGTTTGTTGTAAACGTGTAATGTGATTACTGGCTAGCTGTAGTTCAGATTGATCTAGAGAGAGGATCAAGTTTTTCCACGAACTGTTTAGGATTGCACCCTAATTTCTGTTGAGGTTTCCACCGGTTATTAACAATATTGTGGCTTCCTTGAATAAACGATGTCTGTAGTCGTCATCCAGATATGGCATGGAGCCGTTTTGCCACTCTATCATGTGGTTAGATGTACAGAAATGATGTGCTTAGCCGGAAGAGATACTTCTTTACATCACCAACATGTTCTTTTTGTCTGATTTCTAAACTCCGTGAAGTTTGTCCGATGTAGGCAAGACCACAGGAGCAAGGAATGTAATATACTCCAGGATATTTGTAAAAAGGCACCTTATTGTTTGGGGATCCTAAAACTTGTCTAATGCTAGTAGTTGGTTTGAAGACCACTCTGATGTTGTAGGCCCTTAGTATTCTGGCTATTTGATAAGAAATCGACTTGATGAAAGGGATCACTACAGTAGAAATGTGCTGGAAGCGTGATTCTTTTTGTCTGGGGTTGTCACCGTATAGATATTTTTTGATGATGTGTTGAGGATATCCATTTTGTGATAATGTGTTGGCTATTAGTGAGAGTTCAGTCTGTGTATCCTTCTCTTCTGATATAAACTTTTTGGATCAACAACCTATATTTCAACATGTGGATAATGCTCAGTTTGTGTGTCTTGTGATGGTTTGAAGTATAATGAAGATATCTTCCAGTATCTGTGGGCTTTCTGTAAATAGATAATTTGACACTATTTGATCGTTTCTTTATCAAGATGTCTAAAAAATGCAGTTGGTTGTTGTTTTCCACTTCCAGAGTGAATTTTATCTTGTTATGGATTGAGTTAATTTTATCCACAAACAATTTTAGGTTTTCTAAGCTGTCTTGCCATGTAATGAAGATATCGTCAATATATCTCCACCATGTAGATGGTCTAGGGGAGATTGTGGAGAGAATTTCTTTTTCAAGTTTTTCCATGAAAAGGTCTGCACAAGATGGTGATAGTGGGCTTCCAATCTAATTGTTGGTATATGGTGTTGTTAACCTTGAAGAAATTAGATTGAAGGCAATATCTAAACATCTATGTGATGTCTACAGGAAAAATATTGGATGATGTTTATTACCTCTTCTACTGCTAGATCGGTGAAAAGGGATACAACATCTAGACTGGCTAGCATGTCTGTTGGTGCAATCTTAATGGCTTGGAGTTTAGTTACAAAATGTTGACTATTCTTGATATAGAATTCTGTTGATCTTATTTTATTATTTAATAAGTTTGTAAGATGTTTTGCCAAAAGGTAGGTGATGATCTTCCATCAACGATTGGACGGAGAGGTATATCCTGTTTATGTATATTAGGTGTCCCATATAGTCTTGGAGTGATAGGATGTGAGGATTTTAATGTTCTCTTCACTTCTGGCCAAATGTTACAATTTCTCATTAGTTGGTTTGTTTCATTATGATTTTTTATTGTGTGGCCTCTGTTTAGGATCTTATAGGTGGAGTTGTCTGATAGTAATACGTTTAAATTATCATAATAATCTTTAGAATTAAGGATAACTGTAGAATTTCCCTTATCAGCCTTTGTAATAATGATATTTTTGTTTTTCTTCAAGTTGAGAATTGCCTTTCTATCATAAGGAGACATGTTGAGAATAGGTTGTTTGGCTTTGGCTAGGATTATCGTTGGTTGGCTACGTTTTGCGGTAGTGGATATAGGCCTTTTTCAATTCCACACATGAAATCCATTTTAGGAATGCATTTGGGTGTATTTTGTGTGTATTAATGTGATTTGACAAATTAAAAATCACTTTGTCGTCCAGGAGGTTGTTTTATGTCCAATATTTTTTTCTTGTCAAGTTCATTGAATTTCCTAATTTGTTTGTCCTTATAATAAAGTTTGAAAGTTTTTTCATAACTGTGTTGTATCATTTGATCTAATTGATTCCATGTGGTATATTCTAAATTGTTAGAAATGTCATCAACAAAAAAAAAATTGGCATTTTTTTTTTATGTTCAAACAAGATTTACAGTAATCCCTTGATGAATGAGCCCCCGATTAGTACGTCATTTTTTTTTCGATACCCAAATTCGATTAGTGAGTCTCTAAAATTTGATTAGTATGCCTATATACATCTTAAAAATAAATGTTACAGATTTTAAAAATTTTTTATCTATACATTTTTATGGCTAACTATTTTAAAAATTCACTCACCAGAATGAAATAATTTAGTTACTGATTTAAAACATTTTACAAAGTTATTTTTAATGGCATACTAAACTACTTCCATGTACACTATGTTCCAAATTTTTACTGCCAAAATTTATGTCATCTGCTATAGTACGCCCACAGATTCGAGACCCTTCGACACGTCACAAAAAGGAGAATCCATTGCGATAATAGGGTAATCACAATCAGTCTTCTGGAATTAGTTGTTTATTATTACACATCGAAAAATTAATTTCTCTTTTATGATCATTGTAGTTTTTAAAGTGGTAACTATTTTGCTTGTATAACAGTTGGGAAATTTTGTCTATAAAGCACGTGATTTTGCATGTTGGCAACCAATTCGTACTTCCTTCATTTCTTTCTCCCCTTCAGTGATAACATCCAAGAGTTAATTAAATCTCATTCTGAAAAATTGAGTGATTCCAACCTGCTAAAATTAGATGCACAGTGGGAAGATTCCGAAGAATATGAAGATAATTTAACCACTGATAGTCAGCCAAAAGAGATTTCATAGAAACAATTTGAAAATATTTTTCGGGCAATCGAAGTTTTTAAGCAGCAATGCTGAGAGGCTAACCCTGATGAGAGAAGCAGTAAAATTTGCAGAAGAGTAGAAGAGGCAACAGGGTCATACCATTGGTTGTATGAAAAAAAAAAAAGAAAATGCACCAAACTACGTTAGCTCAATTTTTTATTAAGTAGAATAATAAATTTATATTCTGAATATGTTTTATTGTCTTTCAGCTTCATGATTTTCCTTTAACTAGACCCTGAGACATACCCTAATTCTTTTATAAAAAAAAATAAGTGTCAAAAAAAGAAATCTGAGGAACGAATTATACATTTTCCCATAGGTTATTATATTCGATTAGTGAGTTTTCGATTAATGCACTAGTTTTGAAGAATGCATTAGGCGCACTAATCGAGGGATTGTTGTACATACAATAAATGATAGAAACCATGTTACCTATATACTGAGGCATTTTTTTCCACAAGATAAAAAAAAAAAATCATTCTTCACAGAATGGAAGTTTCTCTTATTTTGTCATGTCATTAAACAATAACCTATAATTATGATAACCAGACACTAGAAATATATTGTACATGTTTATTCTTTAGAGATGCTACAGCATCTCTAAATTATAACTACAGTGCATACTAAAAGGAACTACATATTTCAGGCTGCATAGCAATGGCTGTGAGATGCCACTAAGAAAATGAGTTAATCCAGTTTAAGGATTTCTTGAGTGTGAAGGATTATCACAACTCTTAACAGTGATAATTGATGGCTAGCACTTCTTATCCAAGTTTCTCCAACTCTATCATATCCTTTACATCCACATTCTGGTGGATGGAAACAATACATCAAGGCTGGCAGGGCAGTAAGTTGGACACACTGAAAAGGGAACACAGTTTCCAACAAGGATGGTGACTCCTCTATGAGCAGATCCATCTCCAGCTCTGTCCTTACAAGTGATAATGAAATGCCTTAAGGTGGGAGGTATTCATTGGATTGTAAGGCTTATGTTTATGCAGGCGGCCTTCATATTATTGATATTATGAAAGAATCCATCATGACAGCTCCACTGTAAAAATTTTTCCATTCTTTTGGCTTTATAGACTTATTCGATTTCCAGAAAGCTGAGAGCTTAGCTATGTCTGTCTGATGTTTGTCAACTAATTTTGAGAAGCATGGATGGCCATTATCCATCTCTTTCTCTGGAAAAAAGTTTAATTCATCATCTGATGTGTCATGGAAAGTTCTAGTGTTTAAGTCACATTCAGTGGATGATGAAGTATCTATTTTTTTCTGTGAATGCGTCTGGTGTTTTTCTTTCACTGATGACAGTGGTTATTTATTCATCTAGTTTTTCCCTTTGATGATAATTTTAAGTATTAATTAGCAACGTAATTTACTTCACAAGCGGGTTCTCACTAAGCAGGTCCGTGTTAGGAATTGTTTCAGGAATAAGACCACAACAGGTTGGGAAATTAATGTGCTCCAAAAAAAAAAAAAAAACACTCACGATTATAAAGTTCAGGTATGCTGAAATTATCAGAGAGTGGAATAAACATATAGGTTTGTGTCGCTTTTGATATTTTCTTACCTTCCACCTTTTCTGCATAAGACAGTGTTTCTCAAACTTCTCTCATGTGAGCCCTATTTTTTAATATTAGTTTTTGTGGTGTCCCCCCACCTTTTCCCCTCGCAATTCTTGTGTTGAAACATTGACAAAACCCATAAAAGTTAGCAAAAAAAAAACTAGGAATTAATTAAAATATTTAAATATTCATACAAATTTAAATATGTCATCAAATCTGACCATTGAATCGTATCATACTTTCACAAACATTCGTGATTTCATCACAGGTGACTTTTTCTGCAGTGGCTGCCTTAAAAACAAAATATAGATCTCAGTTAAATATAGAAAGAGAACTAAGAGTCAATTTCCAATGTATCACCATCACATGAAAAGCTTTGCTCTGCAACACAGGCCCAAGGAAACCATTAATTTGATTCATTGTTATTGTTTAGTTTAATTAGTTGCGCAGTATATTTTGCAATATTGATATGTTTCTGTAAGCATAACTACTTTATTCAATACAGTGAATTTTATATATTTTATTATTGTATTATCAGAGTGCATTTTATGTTTTTGTTTTTATATTGTTTTTGTGTCAATAAATAGTTTTATTAAATGCTTTTGTTTCAAATAAAGTAGTTTTTCAGTTTATCCTTTGATTTCCACTTTCTTCGTGACCCCCCCCCCCCAAAAAAAGGGGAATGCACCCCATAGGTTGAGAATCACTGGCATAAGAAGACTTCATTACATACATTGTGATGGCTAGCTTCTGCTTTGCATTCTGATGAGATATTTTATTCAGTTTTTATCTTTTGTATTTTTTAATCCTTTCACCTTTGGCATGCAGGCTACATAATCTCCTTCACAGATGACACGTTTCTTTATAGAAAAAGATTTTTTATCATATTCTGTACTACAATTAGAATAACCTAATGGGTAAGGGATTACAAATGTCCAGGATAGCTTAGATATCTTGCATTTATCAATGTTGAAAATTTGGGTGTGTGTCAAAAGTAAGAATATTCCTGGTCAAAACCAGGTCACGTTTTCATCCCTATACACCAGGATGCACCTTATACCATGACATTTGAACACTTTCCTCATCTGGAACACCAAGGATATCGTATTCTGATATCACACCTCTAGAATAGTTTCTCCCTCTCTCAGCAGTGGCCACTGAAATAAAATTATCTGTTTCTCTCTGAAAACAAAAAATAATTTGTGCACAATCTTTCTTTAGGAAAATAATAATTCTTCTTTTGTGTCTGCTTCAACATATTAGTTCCTTTTTCTATTTCTTTGGACCACAAAAAAGGTAATATTTACGTTCCCTTTTATTTCTCCCTTCTGGAAACTTCCTTATCCTTGTGCAGAAAAATGTTTATCACTTTCTTACTCAAAATGTTTACCTAGAATAAGATTCCTGCATAATGTATCAAAAGGAACTGTCTGATGCTTTGGAAGAAACTGTATAATTCTTCTTATCACTTTTATCTACACTCCTACTTTGCTTCCTTCAAAAGAAATTCATCAGTTAACAGAGAAGTATTAAACCATAATTCTCTGTTAACTTCCAACACCTCCTCTGTTTTTAGCAAATAACATGGCAGTGAAATAAAAGTAAAATCATCCCTTGTTGTGTAAACAACACTACAGTTCTTTACTTTGAAAACCTCATCAGAAAGAAGCGAGTACTTTTTACTTGCTTGATAATAATAAATATCACAATTAAACAATTTGTGACAGGCTGCAACCATATAAAGATTACTTTTATACAAAATAATTACAATAAATAATGCATTAGCATTTTCCATTTTATATAATAAAACTAAAATTTTTCCTTTCTTTTTTATTTATTCTTCAAAATTGGCAGCTACTAAAAATTTTTAAAAAATCTAAGACAATCTGACATTGTTAAATAGCAGATATCATAATGTAATAAAAATTTTCTGAGATTGGTGGATGCAAACTAGTGGACCATAAATCCAAACAAATGACAACATATACTGTTAAGGGCAGTTTCCCATATGTCATCATCATCATCAAATTCCTGCATGTACCCTGTATGCCATATACAGGATACGATAGTACTACATGAAAAATTTACATCATTACTAACTCCCAATCTACAATTTTCCTACAAATCAGTCTGTTACTTGTCCAGACTCCAACATTATCAGATCTTATATTTCTATCGTCTAAGGTACTTTGTACCGTATCAATCCACCTATATCTTAGTCTTCCTCTGGGTCGTTTTCCTGCCAACCTAGCAGAGAACACTTGTTTTGCTAATCTTTCCTCGTCCATTTTGTTTAAGTGACCATACCACCTGAGATTAGCTTTGCTAACACATTTCTGGATGCTCACAATGTCAAGTTCTTTCCTAATATCCTCATTTTTAATATGATATTGCCATTGATGCCATCTGTTCACGCCTATAATCTTTCTCAGGAATCTCATATCTGCGGTCTCTAGTCTTTGGTCAAATGTTTTATTTCTGACCCAGGTCTCAGATCCATAAGTTAAAACTGGTTTGAACACTGTCTTGTATACAGCTAATTTAGTGTTCCGACTAATTTCTCTCTTATTCATTATGAATTTATTCAATTGACTTTCTACCATACCAGCTTTGTTGATTCTGTTGTCTATTTCCATATTTAATTTACCATCTTCATTAAAAATCGTGTCTAAGTAGCTGAAATGTTTTACTTGTTCCACAGGTTCTCCATTCAAAACACAGTTGACATTTTCAATGATTCTGCTTATTTTCATTGTCTTTGTCTTTTTATTGCTGACCTTTATTGCTTATCTTTACAACAGCTATTCAATTTAGTCAGAGAATCTTGCAGTGTAGCGGATTTATTTAGAAGTATAACATCATCCGCATAAAGCAAAGAGGGACATTAACATCTCCAATTCTGATATCATGTTTAATACCACCTTCTTTCATAATGTGATCCATATAGATAATGAATAACAGAGGGGATAATGAACATCCTTGTCTCACACCAGATTTAACATTAAACCATCTTTCTGTACTTCCTTCAATTCTAACTGCTGACTTACAACTCAAATAAAGACTAAGTATTGCTCGATATAACGCCCCATTGACACCATATAACTGTAGCGTATTGAATAGCTTCTCTCTTGGCACCTTGTCGTATGCCTTTTCCAGATCAACAAAACTTAAATATAGATCTTTGTTATATTCCCATGCTTTCTCAACTATTTGTCGTAAAGTGAAGATCTGATCCTGACAGCCTCTATTTGGCCTGAATCCAGCTTGTTCTTCACCAAGCTTTTCTTCCACATTTCTTCTCAACCGTTTCTCAAGTATACTTGCATAGATCTTGCCAGAACACTCAGTAGGGAAATACCTCTGTAATTCTTACATTCAGTTTTATTTCCCTTTTTATATATGGGTACTATGAGAGCTCTACTCCAATAATCGGGAATTCTTCCCTCTGTCCAGGCATTCTGATCTATGCAGTGCAGCCACTGTAAGACTTTTATACCACCATGCTTCAACATTTCTGGTCGAATATCATCTACTCCCCGCCTTTCCACATTTCAAGCCTTGGATGGTTTTTTCTACTTCAAGTATGGATATGTATTCCTGAGTGCATGCCTGGTCAGTGTTTTTTTTTTTATCACTGTGCTGTCATCACTGCTTGTTTCATTTAGCAGTTTTTCAAAGTAATTACTCCATACTTCTAGGATATCTTTTTCTCCCATTTTCATGTCACCTTTATCATCTCTAACTCCTTTTACAGCACTATTTCCTCCATTCCTAAGCTTCTTCAACAATCTCCAGAATATTTTGCCACCTTCTTGATACTTATTTTCTATGTTCTTGCCAAAGTCTTCCCATGACTTTTGTTTAGCTAGTTTTACACACTGTTTAGCTTTTTCATATTTGTCTATGTATTCTCTAAGAGCACAAGCTGACTTATTTGCCAGGAACTTTTGATATACTTTCTTCTTTTCCTTCACTGCCTCTTTAACTTTCTGTGTCCACCATTGAGTTATAATTTTTCTATCCTTGCAGGACAACTTCACCACATGCCTTTCTAGCTGAATCAATCAGGATTTTCTTCAATGCTTGCCACTCAATCTCCAAGGTTTGATTCCTGTTCTCAAACTCTTTCATTTTCTTTTGAATAATCTTTCTGTATTTTAGTCTACAGTTCACATCTGAGAGCTGCTCAACTTTTATTCGCTTTAAAACTTTCTTACATGTTATTGTGTAATGTTTTAATGATTTTCATATGCACAAATATGAAATAATGTAATAAAAAAGAATGCATAATATACTGGCATTCTGTAAATAATAATTGTGAGTATAAAATAAATTTTTCATATCACATATTTCTAGATTGTAACTTGTAACTGCATGTACCTATAGCCAGGAGATTGTCAAGATAAGTCTGGCTGTCAGCAGTCTCTCTAGCTCATTTATCATTACCCAGGGTGCACCACGTGGAGGCAAGTTAGGAATTACATATATGGGAGTCTGCCCTTAACAGTATATGTTGTCATTTGCTTGTCTGCACAAATATGTATTTATATATTCTGATGTCATGTGTCTTTATTATGCCATATGCTAAATAAATAAATATCTAGATTGTAAAATTATAGATACGTGAAAAACAAAAGAAAATTATGTATGCATATTATTATGTAAAAAAAGTGTATGCTTAATGTAACCCTGTTACTATATTAAAGAGTAATAATCTTAGAGAACAAAGGGGTGAAGAGAGTGAGAAATATAAATAATTAAGAAATAAACAAACATTGCAAGCACAACAGGTTAAACATACTGATTTGCTGTAATAAATTTAGTTTAATCCTTTATCCAAGTGTAAGCAAACAAAGTTTGCACCTGAAGTATCTTCAGGACTGTTGTGATAAAGGTGGACCGAGCTCTAAACACTTGTCTTAGTATCTCCCATAATGCAAAGCACATCGCCTTGCAGACATGTATAATGCTATACATTAAGAGAAGGGCCACTACCCAGACCAGTTTCGGTCTTTATTGAGGTCTCGTCAGTGGGAGCAAGACCCAGAGGTGGTGATACTAAGGTGGAAGTAATGGAGAAGTCATATTTTCCTTATAGTAGCAATCCCTTAATGCATAGCATTATATATATCCACAAGGAGATGTGCTTTGCATTATGGGAGATACTAAGACAAGTGATGGGAGCTTGATATCTTTGCCACAAGTTGCCTCAGTCCTGAAGATACTTCACATGGAAACTCTGTTTGCTTACACTTGGATAAAGGATTAAACTAAATTTATTATAGTCTAACCAAGTGGGGAAAAACTTCCAACATACTGATTTGCTCATTACGTTCTCAATCAATACAACTGATGCTATGTCCACACAAATTATGCAATCGCACTTTATAACCCTGACCCTGAGTCATAAATACACTAATAATGTATATAAAAACTATTTATTATTTGTTAGTTATTTTTCATAAAACAAATCCCTCCATGTCCCCCCCCCTTTTTTTTCATAAAAAGCTTTTCATAAATTCACATGTGCAGAACTCAAGTTTACAGAATGACTTACCATAGCACCCATAACACCATAACTATAAATTACTGGATATTTAACTGTAATGAATCGATTTATATTCATGCCTATTCTTTCTCTCAGATGTGCTTGCCATATGCATATGGTTTAGATCTAATTAATAAAGAGTGAAGTATAATTACCTACATTTTCAGAAATTTAAAAATACAAATATAGAATTTTTCTTAATTGTTGGTTACCTATATAAATAACCTGAAAGCAAAAAACGTTTTGTCTTCTACATAGCATTGGTATCTCTGGAAAGTGCATGTAACAATGTGTCATGTATGCCAGATAAGCAAACAACTAGCATAAAATTATTTGTTGATGCACTCCCTTCTCTTAGACAAGTACATAATTCAATTTATCCAGTGCCTGGTGTAAACATGTTAATATGACTCTCCTCTGAAGTTTATTTTACAAATGTCATACCTACAGCTTCACTTAACAAATCCAATTTATTTACAATAATCTAATTATCTAATCATTCATAAAAGCAATCAAAGTGGCAAAATTTTTTTTCAATGTGAATCACATCCTCATAAATTCACTGTATAGAATTTATGGATACAAAAACACACATGTCAAAGCAATTGCTTTCCTTACAATTAGAAAACACTCCTCAACACTTCAACTTGTATATCAAGGTCATCATCAGTAAAACATATATATGAACATAACACAAGCTACATAACCTTATTCAAAAGTGCAATAAATCTAACTGCTTTGTTAATAGCTTACACTAGCCTGATCTCTGGTGGGAAAAAAATTAATTAATTAAAATAAAATAAAAAATGCATACATAATAACTATAATATATATATATACAGATGATTAAAAAAATTACAGTGGAACTACATCAAATCCATCTCTATAATGTTGTCATAATAAAGTTTTGTGTTGGGGTTCTACCATCATGTTCTGGATGCTATTATAGGTTGCAGATGGGTCTTCCAGATTAATGGAATTACTTATCCATCATTCTTGTTGAGATTAAGATGATGGATCAGCATCTCACAAGCTTGCTTTCAAGCCAGCTTGTAGCATGGTTTAAGGACTTGGTGCCTATCCAGTTAATTCTGTGACATGTTTGAAGAGCATGGTCTAACAGGCCTGTTTTACCATAGTGAAGGAATTTAATATGGCATTTGTGTTCTTGTTGGAATGATACACCCTGTTTTCCCTATATAGGATAATCTGCAAGTTCACTGGATTTTGTAAACCCACCCGTTTTTTTGTAAAGTCGTCCAAAGTTTCCTTCCTTACCTTGCAAATCTGGGGATTTACAAAATCCAGTGCACCTGCAGGAAACCGATTCACAGTTTCTGCACTCACTACACTTTTAGGCATGCATTCCACTCACTAATCAATCTATATGCAAAGAACCTGCTTCTCACTCCCCACTCACATCCTTCTTATACAGCTTCCATGGATGGCCTCTGGTTCTACCCCTTTCCTCACTCTAAAATATTGTCTTCATTAATCTAGTAACAACTCCTCACCACTTACATGTCTCATTCATAACTCCTCTTATTCTATTCACAAGGCTCTGTAAATTGCATTCCCTCAATTTCTCCTCATAGCTGACATTTACGGACCTAACACTAACTTAGTAAACCTTCTCTACATCTTCATCCCCTGAAAACCAGGAGACCAATGTACACAGTAGTCCACATGTGGCCTGATTAAAGCCTTATACAAGAGAACCATAACCTCTTTGTTTCTGCATGTCAATGTCCTCCTCATTATTGCCATTATCTGTTGGGATGTTCTTACAATTTTAGTAATGTGAACTCTAAACTTCAAGTCTCTGTCCACAATCACAAATCTCTCATCTCCTCCAAAATTTCTCCCATTAATTGTATACTCTGCATCCCATCCTTGCCTATCAAATTTCAAGATCTTGCACTTTGCAACATTAAACTGATAGCTCCACTCATTTGCTCACTCATGTGGTCTATTCCCTCATGAGCTACAACATCTACTCTACTCTACTTCTTATAATCCTTCCCAACTTTGCATCAGCAGTGAACAGCTGCACATCTCCAATTAAGCCAAACCCAATATCATCAGCATACAAGTTAAACAATAATGGTTCCAAAATAGTTCCCTGTGGCATGCCTCTAATGACATTCTTTTGGGATACCACTCCTCCATATACAATCTACTGATACTTGACTGATAGCCAATCAGCCATACCTAATCCCACCTGTTTGAGTTTAGCTACTAGCTTGTCATGTGGCAGTCTATCTTCTCCTTTATCAAGTGAATTTGTCACTTTGCTATAATACATAAGCAGACTGCTGAAACTTACATGCTGACCATCATAAAGAACACTACTATCATCAATCCACTTCTGAATCCTAGTCCTCACGAACTTCTCTAATACCTTAACAACAACTGCAGACACACAACAGATAGGCCTATAATTTTTTGGCTTAGTCTTATCCTCCTCTCCCTTTGTGAAGTGGAACTATTTTCCATCTTTTCCTTTGAGACTCGCCCTGTTACAAGACTTGTGTTAAATAGTTGTGCCAAAAGTACCATTAATTCCATAGAACATTCCCTCAAGACACATGGCAATATAATATCAAGTCCTATTGCCTTATTAAAATCCAGTTTATTTAATTAGTTACATACATCCTGCTCATTCACCATCAGTACATCCTCCAGTATACCCTCTACACTCCAGCTCATGATGTCACTTTCACGAGGATGAAATACACTGATAAACTGATTATTGAATACTTCAACTATATCCTCTGCATTGGTCATCAACTGTCATCATCTTCCCATAGTCATTTTGCCTTCTACTTGCTACATATTCAAATAACTCTCTAGGATTTTTCTTAGCTTGTTTGGTGAACTTCTTCTCATACTGCACTTTTGCTGCCTTTACCAACCAAATTACCTTTCTGGACTGCTCTTTGTACTCTTTTTGCAACTGATCATTACCAGCATTCATCTTGTGTTGTCTCCACAGTGCCTTCTTCTTCTAGATTTCCTGCTTAGTCTCTTCATTCATCCATTTTACTCCTACCTTACTTAGTCTTTTCATCTTTGAGATATACTTAGACAACACTGCCTGCTGTTAAACAGCTCTTGATTAATTCCCAGACAACACCTACATCCTTCCCAGTCAACTCTGCTTTCCATGCTACAGCTCCCAGTTGTCTCCTAAGCTTTCCATAATCACCAGCCTTGTAGTTCCACATATATCCTATCTTTACAGACATTCTCATGTGAATGGCTGCAATCCAAGTGATCACTTCATACTCACTCTTGTCAACCAGGAGAAGGTTAGACACTCCATTCACAATCACATCCTCTGATGATATAACTACATCTAAGACTCTTTACCCTTGTGTGCCCTCCATTACATACTGCTTTTCATATAAATTCTACTGCTCCATTTTCAGCAATTTCTTTTGTTCTATTTTTCCATGATTTCCTTTGTTATATTTTCTGCAATTTTCTTTGTTCTGTTTCCTGCTATTTCCTTTGGAAATAGGTCTCATCATGTTGGAGGTTTAATAAAGTATTAACTTCTTCTCTTCCATCTAAGAGATGGAAGAGTCTTCTCTTGAGCAGGATCTTCCAGTCTTCTCTATTGCTTGCTGCTCGAAAAAGTTCCTTATATGTATTAACAGCACTAGAAAATAATTAAAAACTCATTTTAATGCTTTAGATTTGAATTTGGAAATAGGAGGGATGAGAGTGGGCAGATGTAAGAAGTGTAACATGCTTATACTTTGAATTTTGAGTGGCAAGTGGCAGTGGACAAAAGGCAGAGCAAGAGATCATGAATGTAGCAAAGGAAACAAGCATGGTTGATGATACAGCTGAGTGTGCATGAGAAACAATGTGGCTGATGCTAACAGTAAGAAAGTAAGCGCAATAAGTGGTGAACAGTAAGCCAGTGAATGTGCAAGGCAGTGGGAGTGCAACTGGCATAAATGGCAGCAAAAAAGTAACTCAATAGATGAAAGTGGAGTTGGTAAAGATGAAGCAAGACATTAAGCATATAAAGAATGAACCGAGAATCACATATTTGCATGAAGAAGAATGGGATGAAAGATGGCCTTTAAGGTGCACAAGATTTAGATTTCTTTTCTGGAAGGTAGAATGAGTAGAAAGATAAAAGCACTGGATATGAGGAATAACTGAGCAAAAGAGCTGGTAATGATAGCAAGCACAAATCATTTGATTAGTAACGAGGAAAATGCAGGGATGAATGTCAGGAGATTGTTGAGGAGAGTAAAAGAGGTAAAAAATCTAACAGCATGATATGAAAGGTAGTTAGCATGTTGCCAAGGTATGATGGGTTGAGAAAGTTGAAAAAGAGCAAAGATTATGAATAGTATGCTAGCAGAGTTATGTGAGAAGAAAGTTCAATTTTATGAACATGTGGGATGAATTTCAGAGACAGATAAAGCTGTATAAAGGAGATGGGCTACATTTAATTGGATTTGGTATCAGTCACCTGGAGAAACTGTTGTGGGCGAGAAAGTAATGACCTAAGTGAATGGATGACCTGAGGAAGTAAGAGGTAATGTGGAAGAGCAGGAGAGTAGGGTAGGAGAGTTTGTGAATGGAAAGGTAAGTGACATGAGTGAAGAGAATGAGAGATAAAGAACACATGACAGACAGGGAAATGAGAGGAGTCAGGGAGATTGTGTGTGTGCGAGTTTAGATGATGGTTACAGAAATGGATGTGTGAATGTGCAAGAAATGACGGAGATAATCAAGGATGTGGGAATAACATTCAGGTCTGGGGAGAGGTGCAATATCAGTGATGATAGAGAGGAATGGCAGTGGGATGAGGGAGTGGGATATGGAAGAGTCATATCCAAGAAGTGGGATTAGTGGGACTTGCACAGCTATGATGGGCACATAATGTTATCTGTATGACTTCTTGTAATCAGAATTTAAATGTTACCATTTTTTTTTCCCCTGTGAAAGAAGCTCATGACATATTAAATGAAATATATAAGAGTAATAAATTATATTTAGTTTTTCTCTTACATATGTGAAGCCATTATTCAAAAATTAAATTATGGGGCCTGTTATAGAACTAGAAATGAGATAGTACATATATATACTTATGAATGCCAGAAGTATTCAAAATAATGGGAAAAATTGTAGCATTAATAGATCATTTGCCCAGTTGAAATAAGTGAGCCATGGTTGGACGAGGATGACATTTCGACAGGAACAGAGTTCAAAGGATGTATAGTTTTTTGCGACATCATTTCTTCCCCATCTGACATCATGATAGACGGGAAAGAAATGAAGGAGAGTTGATGGTAGTAGAGGAGTTATGCTCATCCAAAGTGGAGATACAAGGAGCAAATAGTGACAGTAACAGTATGTTGTGAGATGGTAATGGACAGGGTGAAATGTTTAATAAGTTGTTGCTATAGACCTAGTAATGTGGAGGGCAGTGAGTAGAAAATGTACATGAAAAATGGTCTGGTGAATTAGAAAAGGGTGATCATTATGAGTCATTTCAATTATGGTAATACAGACTGGAACAAAGAGATGGCATCTGAAAGCAAAGAGAATGAATTTCTTGAGTTTTTGAGCAATAACTAGGCTTAGGCAGTAAGAATACATGAGGATCGAGGATCTTGAATTGATTATTTCACCAGTGGATATTATTGTAAATGAAATGTTCTTCATTTACATGAAGTGTTCATCATCTTCTGCCAGATAGTGAAACCATAAAGTGATCGCTTGGGCAGTGGTCAGCCATATCAGGACTTTTGTAAGAAAGGGTTACATTGTGGAACTATAAGACAGGAATTATAGCAAACTGAAGAGGCAGCTTGCAGGTCTATCATGGAATGAGGAATTGGATGAGAAGAAATTCAATGCACCCTGATCTACTAAGAAACTAATCTGGCAGAGGCAATGACAGTGTGTTCCAAGGGTCAGGAAATTATATAAGGCAGGTAGGTGTAAAATGGATGACTGAAGAGGTGAAGCATGCAATCTGAAGAAAAAAAGGATTGTGTAGCAAGCAGAAGATGAGTGGAAATAATCAGGAGTATAAAAAGCAAGCAAGGAAGATGACTCACTTCATAAGGATAGCAAAAGTGCAGTATGAACAACAGTTAGCAAATGAGGCCAAAAGAAATCCCAGGGAGTTTTTTTTAAATATGTAGCCATTAGAAGGAAGAATGATTATGGAAAGAAAGTCACTTGCAGTGTACACCAGGGATTTCTTTTGGAGTCGTTGTTGTGTAATTTGTAAGTAAATGACATTGGAAAGGGCTCAAATAGTGATATACAGTTGTTTGCAGATGATGCAAAGTTGAAGAGATCTCTACGAAGAGTAGAACAGATGTTATAGCCTTGTAAGAGAAACTGAATAGACTGGATGAATGGACGATGAGTAGGGGTACCAGTTCGAATGTAGAAAAGTGTAAGATTTTAAAATTTGGAAAGATAATATAAGATGCAGAGTATAAGATTAGTGGGGATATAGTAGAAGAGGTAGAGGACATGAATCTGAAATTTTGGGGGCCTTTTTCTAAAATTGTGAGGATAGCATAGAGATTGTGGCAATGATGCAGATAACATTGACATGTAGAAGTAAGGATATTATGATTCCATTGTATAAGACTGATCAGACTGTATATGGATTACTGTGCACAGATTTGGTCACCTGGTTTTAAAAAGGATGAAGAGATGTTAGAGATTCCCATCTCCAGCCAGTCTATGAAAAATCTTAGATTTTTCATAGAATGACTGGAGACAAAGGAAGAGCAAGAGACCATCCCCAGAAGCTATATGAGGATGTGAGCAAGGGGATGAAGAGAAGGTTTTTTGTGTGAAGAGTGGTAGGAATGCACTGAAAGTGTAGTGTGTAGTGAGTGAAGAGTTGGTAAACGCATTTAAGACATGGTATGATCTGCTATGTGTGTATAAGAGAGAGAAGTGACTTCCTACAATGAGTCTCTTAACTCCAGAAGACAATGATAATAACAACACAATGCTCCAGAGAAGTGCTTTCGACTGTAATGGAGACCTGGAGCAAAGCTTGGCACAACGCTCAGTCTGTATTGGGGGGGGGGGGGTAGATTTGAATATCTACAGTGACGGTTAGAAAATAGAAAGAAAGGTTGTTCTTATAAGAGAAATTATTTCTTAAATATTTTGAAATTTTTTCTGATTCTCTAAATCACATATAATGCATATCAATCATAATTTGTACTTCTTTTAATCATTAGTTATCATAACTGAAATGACTACAGATATAATACTAATATAATCCAGAAACAATTCAACAGTACAACAATAACATATAACTGATAAAAATAATAATAATCATACTAAACTTACCAGCACATACCATTGTCCTGCTTTGAATATGAAGCCTGGCTCTTCTAATCTTAGTCTAAGGAGTCTTATACTTTTTGATGGATCACATATCTCTTGCACGATGGCTTTGTATATTTTCTATTTGCAGAAAACCAATTCTAATGAATAATGTATATATTTATTCACACATGAGAATAATGCTTAAAATACTCTGCAAAAACATAGGCAGTAAATTAGGAAAGCATACAGTATGATAATGCAACCCCTTAAAGAATGCAAAATGATTTCATTAATCAACACATACTTTATTACAAATATTCTTTTATTTTCTATCTAAACACTAGACTAAACAAAGTAAAGATGAGAGTGATCTTTCTACATATTTTCTAAACAGTTGGAGGTAGCATGAGAATCTGATTTCAGTAGCAATATAAAAATACAATAATAGCACACTCCTAATCAGAAATAAACAAACCAGTTACTTAACTCTGGTTATTGCCAGCCTGGTTGACCAAGAGATTAATGCATCCACTCTTCAGCCATCAAGCTGTGGGTTAAAATTCCTTCAAGGGAATGGATGTTTGAGGTGGGAGCAGAATTTCATCCCTCAGTATGTGAACCTACCACTTTGCTTAAAAAGTTCCATGTTTGGTCACTAAAGCAAGGCTTCTGGATTATGTAAAAAAATAAATAAAAATACAAATATAATGATATATATATATATATATATATAAATTAATAAATATAAAGAGAAAGAAGAACATGGAAAAGAGGAGCAAATGAAGAAGAAAGATTGAGATATAAAACATTGGATAAAAGAATCAAACAGTTATGCAGAAAAGTGAAAGAAAACTGGATAAATAGGCAATGCATTAAGATAGAATTACAAAATAGGAACAAAACCAGAGAAGCATTCCTGAAAGTGAAAGAACTTAATGGAAAAGCAAAATATACACAGTCTAATAACATCAAGGACAAAAATGGAAACAATCATTGATAAGTAAAAGATAAATGGAAGATGGGTGTAGTATTTATCGGATCTCTATGATGAGGATAATGGTAACATGATAGATGATACATGACATCTTAAGTTAAACATAACAACAGATACCACTCTACCAACAAGAAAGGAGATAAGACATGTAATTAAGAATCCTCCTAATAATAAATTCCCTGGATGCAATAATATCCCAGCTGAGCTGCTGAAAGCTTTGACTGGCAATAATAACAACTACAGTATTTAGTGGAATCCATTCAGGACATCTATAAAACAATAGAATTACCTGAAGTTTTTACAACATCTATCTGCATACCAATTCCAAAGAAAAATAATGCACAAAACTGCAAGGATTAGAGAACTGTGAGCCTATTATCCCATGCATCTTACATTATTTTAACCATTGTTAACAAAGAAATTGAAAGAGCCTTAATTGGTGGATTGAGTGAACAACAGAATGGCTTCAGAAGAGGAATGGGAACCATTAATGCTATTCTAGAGTGAAAAATACTAATAGAAAGATCACTTAAAAGAAACAGGAGCATTTACATATACTTCATAGACTTTCAGAAGGCCTTGACCAAGTAAAACATAATAAAATGTTCAATATATTAAATATAGAAGATCATGTACTTAAGGTATAAAAATGATTTACACCAAACAGAAAATGCAGCTGTTTAAGAGGCTTCTGTAGTGAAAATAAAAAGAGGAATTAGACAAGGTTGTATCCTTTCACCAACTCTATTTAATATCAACAGTGATGAAAAGATTGAAAACCAAAAAATAGGAATTTGTATCAATGGTATAAAATATAATAATCTTAGATATGTTGATGATACCATTCTAATAGCAGAAAGCAGAAACAAATTAATCAAATTACTGTAGCTACTAATTGAAGAAGATAAAGAGTTTGGATTAGATATAAATGCAAAAAAAAGACCAAATTTATGAAAATCTCAAAAGAAAACAGATCCGAGCCAGAAGTATTTGTAAACAATATGTAAATTGAACATACAACAGAATATAAATATTTAGCCACCTACTTTACTGCAGATGGAAAGCAAGATAAAGAAATAAAAATAAGAACAGCCATAGCTAAAGATGCCTTCTGGAAAAATAAAGATCTGCTCAGAAGTTCTGTGGGTATCAAGACAAAGAAAAGAATGATATAAACATTAATGTGGCCAGTTTTCACATATGGAAGAGAGACATGAATATTCAAGAGAGTAAGAGAACAGATAATGGCCTTCGAAATGTGGTACTATAGGAGAGCTCTGAAAATCTCATGGACAAAACATGTGACAAATACAGATGTCCTGCAGAGAATGAGAACACTGAGATCTTTATTACAGGAAATGATCCAGAGAAACATGATATTGGCAGGACATGTACTGAGAAGGTCAGCAGGACAGAGGATACTAACAGTTTTAGAAGGAAAAATTATGGGAAAAGGATCAAGAGAAAAAATAAAGGACATGGCCTGAAGATATAAGGTCATGGATAGGATCACATGGCTATGCAGAAACAAAAAGGAAAGCCACCCACAGAGAGAACTGGAAGACATGGTGGACACCCTCTCACTGAGGAAGCTACATGAAGGAGAAAAAATCCTTAGCCTACTCACATTTCTAATGTGCTACAGGTTGTCATGAATAAAAATCCTTTATGTTAAGTAGGTGCATGTGGATGAGTTTTATCATTTTTTTTTTTACTTGAACTTGATAAAGCATCTGAAAACATGCTTCCCAATGTGCTAGATATAAAACTTGTTTAATTTTTTTTATTAAATTTTCTTTTTACATACATTTTCAGTCCATTTTTGGAAATTAAATAATCTTAATGATTTAAGAAGCTTCTGTGGCTCAATTCAGTTTCAACGATGCCCTTTAGAAGTGGGGTTCAAATCCCACCTAGGATGCAAAGAATGTGTATCAGGGTTTTTCAATAGAGGATGAATTAGCTGATCTCTTATGTTTTTTCCTCACAGAAACTTGTGTTTTTTTCATCCCACAAAACAAATGGGCAAACCAGCCAGAAGAGTGCACACGCACAAACACAGTTTACAGACAGAGGATAATACAGGAATGGATTAACCTCCTATTCCATCAAGTTATGGTTTCAAAATCCTGCATGAAATAAGAAGGAAGAGATGATTTAAAAGTCAAATGCCAGCCTGGTTGGCCGAGTGGTTAGTGTATCTGTTCTCCAGCCAAGAGGCTGCGGATTCTTCGAATCCAGTCGTTGGCATGGATGTTTGTGATTCAATGAGAAAATAACTAGTGGTGATGGTCAGCAGTAGATGGCGTTGGTGTAGATGATGAAGGTAGTTGTGGTTTGTTGTAGTTGGTGGATTGAGTGGTGGAGACTGAGAGCTGTAGAGTAGGTGCCCTCCCTAATGAGTCTTTGGACTCCTGGAGGTGTCACGTAATAATAATAATGATATTTGTTAAACATAACTATTAAATGTAACTGCTACTGATTTTAGGTTGATCTCCCATTTACTTTTAGTAGTTTTAAAATGCTGCCTTGGAAATCTATTTTTCAGTTATGATTCACTTCAAATTAAATCCAAGAAGAATTCAAGCTAAAAAGAGTTAACTAAGTGGTACTAACTAAATTTTGCTGCAATCTATGACATAAAATAAAAGATTTACTAAATCTAGTACTATCCTGCTATGAAATCACATTATAATAAAATGTAAACGACAAGGAAATGAGAGCTGCAATAAAATTTTATGAGCAGGAAATTAGAGCTGCAAGACAGCAGGGATGGCTTCATGTGGATATAGTGGCTTGAGAAATGAGGGGGGGGGGGGTGTATGCTATACTACAGAACAGAGTGGAATCTGCAGATAGTAATAAAAGTTATGTGAATACTGACAATGCACTGATTTTTCTATATGTGATTACCAGAAGCATTAGGAATGAAGTGAATAAGTTAGTCGAATTGATTCACTGTTTCTCCAAAAATCATTGGTATCAGTGAAGCCTGGTACATCCTGACAGGGATAGACATTGAAATGTATAGCATATTCCAGCAAGAAAGGTACGAGTGTGGCCTGAAAAGTTCTCACCCTCAACCATAGATGGCAACACTATCTGCAAGAGATTTTGTTTTCTAAGTTGATACATCTATCATAAGCATCAATGTGAAATTGCAAGTCATTCTATCAAGTAGTTTGTTTTATACAGCTGTCTGAAGCAAAAGTGTTGTCTTGTTTGTATCCCTTGAAATGGATAAAAATTGAGTATCGTGCGGTTATAAAATTCTTTGTAAAAGAAGGTTTAATGGCAAAACAAATTCATTCAAAATTCATAAAAGTTTATGGGCACTCTCTCCTTTGTTTTCTACAATTAAGAAATAAAGCTGCCAAGTTTAAACGTGGCCATACCATCCTTGAAGATTATCCATGTGAAGGACGTCCAAAAAGTGTAACACCACCAGAAATCATTGATTATCCATGGTGGCGAGTAAAATTGCGTAAAATTGCTGAGACTAGGCATTTCAAAAGAACGTGTAGGATATATTTTGCATGAAGAATTGCATATGAAAGAGCTTTGTGCAGGATAGGTTAAGTTTAAGTGCTTCCTCACAGCAGATCAAAAACACACTCACAAGAAAATCTCTGAACAGTGCTTGGAGCATTTTAACAAGAATAAAACTGATTTTGTGCATCGATTTATTACTATGGATGAGACCTGGATTCACCATTGCACACCAAAGTCCAAACAGCAATAGAAACAGTGGACAGAAGCCAGTTGTTCAGCGCCAAAGAAGACAAAGTCAGTTCCATCAGCAGAAAAGGTCATGGCACTGGTGTTTTGGGATGCTAAAGGCATTTTGTTTATTAATTATCTTGAAATGGGTTAAAACAATAACCAGGGAATATTATTCCAATCTTTTAACCAAATGATGAAAAAATTCTTGAGAAAAGACTCTGTTTGCAGAAGAAAAAATCATCTTTCATCAGGACAATGCACCTGCCCACAAAAGTGTTTTGGCAATGGGAAAATTGAGGGATCTGCACTATGAATTGTTGGAACATCCACCCTATTCCCCAGATTTGGCTCCCTCTGACTTCTATCTCTTCCCAAAACTAAAACTCTTCCTCACTGGTCAACGTGTTTCTTTGAAACAAGAGGTGATTGCTGCGGTAGAGGGGTATTTTGCAGATCTTACTGAGAACCACTACAGGGAAAGGATAATGGCGCTGGAGCATTGTGGGAATAAATGTATTAGTCTTAAGGGATATTATGTTGAAATATAAAAATAATTTTGAAATTATAAATTTGTTTTTCATTGTTAGGCGAGAACTTTTCAAACCACTATCGTAAACAAGTGGTTAAGTGTTACTTATAAGATGATGAGAGATGAATTATATCCTAAAATCAGATAGGAAATAACACTAATAGTTTGAAGAGTATATGATGTGAGGTAGAAGTGGACAAGGTATTTAGTGTGTTGTTAAAGATGAAGATATATAGATGATGATTAGCAGGAAATATTTAGGGATATTAATTTCACAAGTGCAAAGTGAGCAATCATTATCAAGGACTTTGGACAGAGGAAGCAACATATGATAATAAGAGAAATGAAAGTCAATAAGTCCAAAATGTCATAGTTTTGGACTTCTTGAGAGATGACCATCTTAGGCAGTATGCAGCGAAGAGAACACAAGGATCAAGAGTTTGACTTAGTCACAGCATCAGAGGATCTGATTGTGACTAAGATGTCATACTTATCGCCAAATGATGAGAGCGATCCTATAGTTGTGATTTGGAGAATGAATAGGCATAGAAAAGTATCAAGGCAGAAGGAATTTATGTGGAATTCTAAGGCAGGCAACTATCATAGACTTGGAAAACTTGGAGCAGTGCAATGAATGAAAGAATTTGAAGAAATAGATCAACAGTGCATGAGAGACAGTTAAGAAATTGTTGAGCAATGGCAGAGTGTATACCTTTGAGTGAAAATGATAGCCATTTGGATTAAAATGGATGACCAGGGAAATCAAAGAGGAATTTCAGATGAAAAAGAGATTGGAAGACATAAAAAGAGATATGGAAAACAGTTACGTGAAGAATATAACTCATATACTCTATATATATTTAAGTGACTAGGTATAGTAAGTGAATGAAAAGTGGCATCAACCAAGCTGTTTAATCAAAGTACTGCAAGTTCCTGAGGAGGAGGTTAAAATAGTATCCACAGCATAAGGGTGATGATAAAATTGCAGGTATCAAACTACAGACCAGTTTGTATTTCTTCTGTGGCAGTTAAGATTTTGGAAAAATTCATAACTCCTATACCAAATTAGGAAGATGAAGGCAATATTATTTTTATGAAGGCCAACATGGATTTTTTAAGAGTACTCTTGTTTTAGTAATCTGGTTGCCTTTTATAATAAAGCAACAAGAGCAGTGAATGAGAATAATGTATACACTATCGTTTTTTGGATTCTGAAATTTGATAAGGCACCACATAAGTTGGTATTTAAGTTGCAACATATGGGCTTTGATATCAGATTGGCAACTGGTTTTTCTGATAGAGAATTGTATATAGCAGAGCAGTATCAGGGAGCACAAAGGTAACAAGTGGAAACACATTCACTATATATTTCTTAGTTTTAACACGTTAACGACGGGGGTGGTGTCAAGGTCTATATAGCAGTTTCTGTGGGAGAGGGGATGTGATTCATCAGTTAGTGCCGTTTTATCCTGGTTGTCTCTAACTGCACTGTTTGTTGAAAAATATAATGAATCCTTTAATTATGCATAGCCGAAATTTGCCACGTACCCCTAACGACCTTTTGCATACCCCCCAGGGGTATGCGTACCACACTTTGAGAAACACTGATCTAGGCCATTGATTCCCAACCAGGGGTACGTGCTGGGCCATTCAGGGGTACAATGAAAATAATCAATAATGGCAGAAAAACAAGTCAAGTAAACAAAATGCAAAATGTTAGTTATGGAACAATATATGTTAAGTTTGAATCACTGCTATTTTAAAAACAAGGGGTACAATTTATAGAAATGGGTTTAAAAGTGGTATATAAGTGGAAAAAGGTTGGGAACCACTGATTTAGGCCAAAAGATGGTTTTGACTCTGGGTGAGGCATGTGTGCAATTTAGATTTTCCTGAAATATATTGTCTCAATACGCATTTCAACATAATGAAAGTGTATATTCAGGAATAAAAATTGTTGAAAAACTAGTTCCTGCAGAAGTCATTTTTAAATGATAAAACTAAAAATCTTTTCAATATATATGTTTATAAAAACAAAATTATAGCACCAAAAGAGTGCCTTACCAATTGTCTGAAATTGCTTACTGTCAGGAAGAGATGTTCTGCTCTCTTTTTTTTGTTTGATACTTCATTATTAATGATGCTACAAGTAATTAAACTTTGAAATTAGTATATCACAAAATTTCAGCAAAGGTTCATATTGTTATTATAATTTTGTTAATATCTGTTTAAAACTGTAAAATAAGAAATGGTTGCAAAGATGACAAATCTCTGCAGATATATAACCTCAAAAAATGGGATTCTAAAATTATTAAGCAATTCTAAAATTATTAAGGAATGTTCAGAACCTTCCAAATGCTGTGTTGCATAATATTATGAATAGAAGTTCTAATTATTCTTTAATTAGAAGTGCTATTAGTAAGAAAATTAAAATTTTGAGGATTCATTACACAGAAAGAATTAAGGGAAAAAAAAACTGCTAACATGCATTTTATCAACATATAATGACACAATGATTCTATCTGATGCACCAGCTAGTTTTGAATTCATAAGTTTAATGTTCTGATTTGAACAGAATTTAAAAATAATAAATAATTCATGAGCAAAGAACAACCATCCTATGAATTCATGTGTAGAGGCTTAATGGATTGTATTTCAAAATAGTCTCTCTTTTTTGAATTTGCTGGGGTGGAGCATGGTGGTTTTTTCCCATGAGATCCTGTCGGTTGTATCCAAGACATGGTCAGCCAGGCCTGACTGACCACAGTCGTGGTTGCAGATGTATGACTTACGTTCCTCCAGATGGATAGCAGCTGATCTGTCTGTCTGTCCAAAGCATGCCAGTTTACAGGAACAAACATGGCCAGGCCTGGCTAACCACGTCTTGGATACAACCCACAAGATCTCATGGAAAAAACCACCATGCTCCACCACAGCAAATTCAAAAAAGAGAGAATTCTTAGAATCAGCAGCAGCTCTCAGGAATCAACCAAATCTTAACAAATATAGTTGCATTAAGCTTTCTAAGATTTGGGAAATGCTTATCACCAGAGGTCCCACTTAACATTCCAGGTCACCTACAACCGCCCTTAGAGGGCACTCCACCTAGATAGGACTTTAGTGTCACCCACGTGGTTGGGCTTAGTATTATTTGTATGTATGTTACGTTAGTTTTTTTGTAATCCCTGAAGATGTCTCATTGACTGAGACGAAATATAGGAAGAATTAAATTCGTTTTAATCCTTTCTGAGTGCTGTATACAATCCATTAAGCCTCCAACATGACATCCTATGAATTATTTCACCACATGATGATTAGTCTAGTTTCAGCATTCACTAGATGTATTACTGGATGAATGACAGCTACAAGTGCAGTGACTTGATTCAGCACATACAAATTCCTAACATACATGCTACTATAGTGTATGTATTCAGGTAGTATGTATATATAATATACATACTACTGAAGTGACATACATACTACTATTACTGTGAGTCATGTAAACTTTCAAGTAACAAAAACACTTTTATATAAATTACAAATAACTAAGCCTGGCATTCCAAACTTTACTTAATCATTTGTACTGTACTTTCTATGAAGAAAGAGAGAGACAGAATCCCATGGTCTGATAATATAAAAGAAGAATAAATGCATATTTTATAAAATAATAAAACAATATCTAAAATGGAAATCACAATATCAAAATTGTTCCAGAAGACAGTAAATATTTAGGTTTTAAGATGGAAATTTCAAATTTTAAGAGATGGAAATGAATCATCTGCTTCTTAAATACATTTAGTAGCATTATACAGCAATTAAAAAACTCCATGATGAGTCTTAACCCATGGAGGTTTGATGATTATGATGATAACATTTACCGAAGCTTTTTTTCATACACAACCATCGTCCAGATAGTCAGACTGAAAACAGACAAACAATGCATGCAAATATGCACTAAAAGTGCAATAATGTATGCATCTTTATTCAGTATGTATAAATCAGAAACAGTTACAGATCAACAACAAAATAATTATAAAAGTGAAATTACTTCATTAATCAACACACATGAATTTAAACATATCAGATAGCAGTGTGACATTATTTTTATAGGCATAAAGAAGGAAACAGTAAATGAAGGAATGAGAATAATAATAATAATATTACATACAGGCATCTCTACAGAGTCTGTATACCATCGTAGAAGGTCCACTATTAAAAAAAAAAAAAAAATCAGTTATCGATACCTGTGCTATATCCACATTTTACCTTGAAATCATTCATCAACAAAGCATATACAACTGACTGACAATCTATTCCACTCATTGACCACTCTTCAAGCTAAAAATCCAGTTCTCATTCCCTTGCTAACAACACTCTTACTCAATGTCTATGGAATGGCCTCTAGTTTTCCTTGCATTATTCATATACTAAAATATTTCAGCACATCAATCCTATAAACCCACCTAAGCAACTTATGCACCAATCAAACAACTTCTGTAACCTGCAAATCTTCAGTCTCTCTCCTCATGGAGCATCACACAGTCCTGCCGCCATCTTAGTTAGTTACCTCTGAATCCACTCTACCTCTTCCACATCTCCAAGAAACCCAAGCAACCAGATCTGTGCCCAATAATCCAGATGATGCATTATCAAAGCCTTATTAAAGAGAAATAACAACCTATCTCTGAATGTCAGGGTATCCTTCAATAACAAAGTAATCCTATGAGCTGTTTTAGCCTTTCCAATATGCTCTCTCTCAAAACAAAGTAATCCTTTTTTCCAATATGCTTTCTTCCTGTACACCCAAATTCAAATCTCTGGCTTCAAGTTCCTGGAATACAGTTCCATCAATAGTACACGGCTGGTAATCTTTCCACTCCAAAATGCATAGCTTGGCCACATTAATTTGGCATCCATTCTTCTTTGCCCATACTGTCAGTCTGTTTAAATCATCTTATAAAATATTAACAATCTTTATTTACTATTGCTCTACATAATTTTGCATCAACATCAAACAACTGAAAATTACCAGTCAGATTATTTCCTATATCATTTAGGAACAAATTAAATAGTAGTGGCCAAAGTACAGAGCCCAGTGGCAAGCCACTAGTCACAGGCTTTCTACTGGACTGTGCACCTGTATAAACTATTATCTCTCCATCAACCACTCTTTTATCCACATCAACTGGTTATGAACACAAAGCTGGTGCTGTAATTTATGCATTAAGATTCCATGCAATTTCCTATCAAATGCATTTGCAAAATCCAACAGTATGACTGTGCAGCCATTACCTTTATTCAACTCAGCTTTAACTTTATTAAGCATGACTCTTCACAAAACCATGCTTTCCCCCTCCCTCCATGCAATATCCCATTTTTATCCATCCATTCCTGAATTTTGTCTTGAATCAACTTCTCCAATACTCTGACCACCACTCTTGAAATGCCAATTGCTCTATAATTAGCCACCTTGGTTTTGGAACCACCTTTATGCAAGTGAACTATTTTTATCTGCTTTCATTCCCTTGGGACCATACCCAAGCTGAGACTCAGATTAAACAATCTGGTCAAAGGGACTACAATTCCCTAACACATTCTCATAATACACAAGCTGATACCCCATTTAAATTCATAGCTGTACTGACACCTCCAGATTCTGTAATATTCTATGCACTTTGACTTCCTCTATCCTTACTTCTGCATTAATTTCCATGATATTTATTACTGTAATATTATCACCTGGATGATCCACTCTTGCAAAAGGATTACTCAATAATTCAGCTTTTTATCTGCTTCACTCACTTCCCTACCATCTACATTCTTCAAAATCATTCTACTGTGATAATTTTTTCTTTTGCTTGCTACATACTGAAAGAACACTTTTGGATTACTCTTGCTTTGTTTGACTGATCTATTCATACTCTGATTTTGTCTTCCTTACCATACTAGTCACTCTCATGGACTGTGCTAGATGAATCTCTATGAATCCCTTCCATATGCTTTTCTTTCTTTTTAACTCCCGCTTAATGCTGTAACTCATCCATTTATTTCCCAGTTTATTAACCATGCTACTGGCCAAGACGTCTATAGACGTCAAGGTTATCATGAATGCGAAGTGCATATTAAAACTGTAATACATGATGGACACAAAGCATATGAGGATGCATATTTTATCCATAATGGCAGATTAGGTGGTTAATTTTCTTAATCTTTGGTATGCAGTTAGCTTCTTGTTCTTTCAAACATCCCTTTACCATTTCGCATGCACTACTAACATATTTTCCCTGAAGTATATCCTCCCATGATACTGCTCCAAGCAATTTTCTGAAATTTGGAATTTCTCCCAGGTCAGAACCAAATGATTGCTCTATTCAATTGGTGGCAATATATCCATCTTAGTTAGACACAATTCCGTAGATGTAATCACAACGTTCAGCACTCTTGATCCCCTTGTACCTTTCATTACAAGCTGACTTAGGTAATTATCCCTAAGAAATTGCATACATTCCATTTATTCCATAAACTATAATTCCCAAGGTGGATGGTAGCAGGGGTAGCCTCTTGTGGCAAGGGGGACGACATCAGGTAACACTGAATCCAGTAGAGTCTGGAGGGGATAATGATAGGTATAGAACCAGTGACATTTTTATACTTTATACTAATGCCAAGAGTATCTGGAATAAAGGATGAATTGGTGGCGTTGATAACATTAGCCTGGCCAAAGATTACCGGGTTCTCTGAGACGTGGTTGATGGAAGATGATATAATAACAAGAATAGAAGTAGCAGGGTACGGCATTTTTTGCCAGGATAGAAAGGGAAAACAAGGTGGTGGAGAACTGCTCATGATAAGTGATGACTTATGTCCTCTAAGAGTAGAGGCTTTGGAAGGCAGCGACACTAATGGTTTTGAAAGCATATGGTGTGAGATAGAGGTAAGCAAGACAGGATATTTAGTGGGATGTTGCTACAAGCCAAGGAGCACCGAAAAGGAAGCAGGAGATGTTTAGGCAGTTGAGCTTGGAAAAAGTGCAAGAAGAATGATTGTTATAGGAGATTTTAACTACAGTATAAGTTGGGAAGAGAAAAATGCATATAGTAATAAGGGAATGGAATTTCTGGAATTCTTGAGGAACAGATGTCTTAGGCAATATGTAACAGAGGGAACAAGAGGTTCAAGCGATTTGGATTTGGTCATAGCATCAGAAAATCTGATAATAATTGAGATATCTATTCCCCCCCCCCTATCGGAGAGAGCGACCATGTGATTTTGACTTAGAAGATAAATAAACATGCAGGAGTATCAAAGAAAAGGGAACATATGTGGAATTATAAGGCAGGTGATTATAATAGTGTTAGATATCAACTTGGGGCAGTTCCATACAGGACAGAATTGGAAGGCTGGGATATCATTAGTGTGTGTGGCAAATTTGAGGGGAATATTTGTTGGCAGCAATAGTAAGCTGTATTCCATGAGTGAAGAAGAGGACACAATTTGGTGTAAAGTGGATGACAAGCAATATCAAACAGGAAATGCAGGTGAAAAAGAGGTTATGGAAGAGATATAAAGAGAGGTGTGGAGAGCAGATGCATGAAGAATATAAGACTTAGGAGAGAGTGACTAATATGGTAAGCAAGGCGAAACCGGAATATGAGAAGAGACTGGCACTAAGATCTGGCACTAAAGATAATCCTAGGGAATTTTTTTTGCTATGTGGCCAGGAGGAGGAGAAATGGTTGTGAAATAAAAATGGGAATAGAATATAAGACTTAGGAGAGAGTGACTAATATGGTAAGCAAGGCGAAACCGGAATATGAGAAGAGACTGGCACTAAGATCTGGCACTAAAGATAATCCTAGGGAATTTTTTTTGCTATGTGGCCAGGAGGAGGAGAAATGGTTGTGAAATAAAAATGGGAATAGAATGACTGATGCAGGTGACATAGTGGAGTTGTTCAATAAACACTTGATTAGAGTATTTCATCCTGGAGAAGTAAGTTTTAATACTAGAGGGATAGGGCAGGTTCGAGGTTTATAGATGCAAGAGGAGATTGCATTCCAATTAATGAGTATCCTGGATGTCAGTAAAGCTGTGAGGCTGGATGGAATTTCACCACAAGTTATAAGAGAATGTGCTAAAAAACTGACAGCTCCTTTGACCTGGCGTTTCAATGAAAGTCTGGCTACAGGAAAGGTGCCCAGGGAATGGAAGGAAGGTAAGATAGTGCCATGGAATAAGGGCGGTAGCAAATTGGAAGTGTCTAATTATAGGCCAGTTTGTGTTTATTCAGTAGTTAAGATCTTGGGGAGATTAGTGAGGGACTATATACAGCTTTGGGCAGATGAGGTAAGTTCACGTAAATAAGTTAAGTGAACATTTTTACCAATGTTCACTTATCTTATTTAGGAATCTTTCTAAGTTTCTTTCTAACTTTCTACAAACAAACCAAACTAGTGCAAAAACCAAATAAGGCCACTAGTAGCCACCAAGGAGACCAGTATGCAGGCACTTCATAGGAATCATGCAAGACCCTTGCAGTCAAAGCCATGCCTCACAGACCCTTGCATATCCACTACACCAATATAGGTCTCAACTCCAACCTTAATAGTGTCCACTATCATCTGCAGTCAACCAAGCCCCACCTACTATTCTTAACAGAAACTCAAATTTCACCTTCCCCCAGCACTATCCATCTCAACCATCCGAACAATACACTATTTAAATCCTTCGCGACCCAAGGGTAGTATGTGTGCATATATCCACTCTGACATACCCTGCCAGAGAGCACCTAACCTAGGATCGTAAAACTTTGACCTTCTGTGGCTAAAAATATCCCTCCCCCACTCAGTGAAATTCATCTGCTGTCTCTATTGCTCTCCTAATATCGCCAACCACTCCGAGCTCTTTAATTTCCTCTCCTCAAAAGTCGATTTCCTCCAGTCCCACTCTCCTAATAGTGAAATCATCCTTCTAGATGATTTTTAATGTCCATAACACCAATTGGCTTTCCTCTTCCAGTTGTACAGATCCCGCAAGCAGAGATGCTGAAATATTTGCCATCACCAACGACCTTACACAAATTGTTCATAAGTCGACCAGAATACCAGATAACCCAAATCACTCCCCAAACACCCTAGATCTCTTCCTTACCAATGACCCTTCCAAATATACAGTGAATGTAGTGAAGTGCGCCCTGGGTAATTCTGACCCCAACCTAGTGCTCATCTCCTTTCCCCCCCCCCCATGCACCAATGCTTACACAGTCACACTTGCACATGAGTAGTTTGGCATTATAACAGTGCCAAATGAGACAGCCTCTGACACTACTATGCTTCATTCCCATGGCTGGACTATTGTTTGCAGTCTTCCAATCCAAACATATGGACCGAACATATCACCAAAGTAATTCTAACTGGCATGACAACATACATTCCTCACACTTCTCTGAACTGCCATCCCCTATCCAAACCCTGGTTCTCCAAAAGATGTGCAAAGGCTGTGCAAATGAAAAATCAGGCATACCACAACTGGCTCAAAGTAAGAACTCCGTCCTCCTTCAGTGCCTATACTGAAGCCCAAAATAGATGCAAAAAAAATTATCAATGATTCCAAAACAGAATTTGAATGGGCAAAAAGCAGGAAACTTTGTCAAAATTAGACACAAAAAAAGTTCCTGGCTATGATGGCATTCCTCCAATTGTCCTGAAGGTCTGTGCAAGAGAACTGACTCCTATCCTATGCCGTCTGTACAGACTCTCTTACTCCACTGGTATACATGGTATATATATCCCAAAGCCTGGAAATTGGCCTATATTCAACCCATTCCCAAAAAGGGTGACAAATCGCTGCCATTTAACTACCGCCCTATCTCACTCACCTCAATCCTATCTAAAGTGATGGAGAAAACCATCAATTCTCAACTCCTACTCTACCTTGAAGGTACCCAGCTATTAAGCGACCACCAGTACGGATTCTGTCGATGCCGATCAACAGATAACCTGCTCTCATATATCACCCATCGCTGGACATATGCCATGGAAAAATTTGGCGAATCCCAAATAGTTGCACTTGATATCGCTAAAGCCTTTGACCAGGTCTGGCACAAAGGCTTACTAAGCAAACTTCCATCATTTGGACTGTCTCAAGACTTCTGCTGATAGATTGCCAGCTTCCTGTCCAGACACACACACACTGTGTGATGGTAGATGGCTCCCTATCCTCCCACCATCCAACTAATGCTAGATCCCACAAGGTTCAGTTCTCTCACCGATCCTCTTCCTTCTGTACATCAATATCCTACTTCAGTTGACCTCCAACCCAATACACAATTTTGCAGATGACAGCACATTGTATTCCTCCCTTTCATTTGATAAACCTTACACAACTCACAACCCACAGGACATCAACCACAACTTCCCTTAATTCGGACTTCCAAGACATCCTCCGATGGTGCTCAGATAACCTCTTCAACTTCAACGCTAGTAAAACCCAGTTCTGTCTTATTTCCCACAAAAAAGAATCATTTTCCCCCAGTATTATTTTTGATAACACTCAAATTCCCACACAAGATGAAATTTCTCTTCTCGGAATTACCATGACATCAGGCCTCTCCTGGCATAAATACATCGCAACCATTGCATCCTCAGCTTCCAAAAAACTAGGCTTTCTCTTTCGCTCAAGACATTACTTCACTGCAAAACAGATGTTAACCTTATACAAATCACAAATCCACCCAGCTATCGAATACTGTTCTCACATTTGGAGTGGGGCTCCTAAAAGCTCCCTCAAAATGCTTGACTCAATACAGAAGAGCATTAGACTGATCAATGATCCATCTCTTACCAACTCACTCTCCCCCCCCCGACTTTCACATAGATGTTTAGTCTCTACAATTTGTATATTCTACAAATATTTTCATGGAAAATGCTCATCTGAAACAGCATCAATAATTCCTCCATTCTGTACTAAACCCATTGGAACACATACAGCCACCACCCAACATCCCTTCACAGTACACTTTGAAACCCACAGAACAAGTTTCTTTTCCACCTCCTTCATCCCTGCTACTGCTGTACTGTGGAACAGTCTTCCCCTGATGTATTTCCCAAGGAATACAATATACAGGCTTTCAAACTGAATGTCAACAAGTTTCTCTTTTCCCATCCCACTACCCATATATGGTACTAAAGTACTATAGGTTGACCCGCTAACCATTTGTATATGGGCCCAACATTAAAAAAAAAAAAAAGTACTCCAGGCATCCAGACTATCATTATCTTCAGTTTTCATGATACTTTTATCATGGAATTCCTTTTACACTACTCTTTTCACCATTTTTATGCTTTCATTAGCTCCATAACATTATGATACTTTCATATTTTTCTTCTATATTCTTACCAAAGTCTTAGACTTCCATTTAGCTACTTTTACATGTAGCCTTTTTTACATTTTTCTCTCGTGCACCTGCTGGCTTACTTTTCCAGGAAATTTAAATACAATTTCTTCTTTTCCAGAGCTTCCTCTAATTTATTAAGCCTGATATGAAATTCAGATTTTTATATTGTTGCAAGCAACTTCCCCAAATGAAACTTCCCTAACTGAATCAATCAATGTTTTCTTCAGATTTTGCCGATGAAATGAAGTAAAGGAGCTTTGTTTTCAAAGTCCCCCCCGCCCCACACACACACACAACAATATTTGTATACATAGCCTACAGTTAATGTCTGAAAACTACTCAACTTCGATTCCAGGTTTCCAACTTCCAGATTTATGATATTTGCCTTTATGTAGATCTTGTTCTAGTATATATCTAGTTTATAATACTTAAAGAATAATTTTCTTCTATCTCTATAGTGAAAGGGAAATGCTTCACTGTGGTCATTAAAGTTGTTCTGAAATAGCATATTTCCTACATCAGTAACAGTGTCATCATTTTCTTTTTAATTTAGAATCTTGTCTTTAATTTTTTTAGAAAAAAAATTAAAGATTTTAAACTGCTAATGCAATAGTTATTTTTTTAATCTACTCCCTCAACACTTTAAAGATTTTTCTTTCAAGAAAAAGAAACAAGACATGTACTTGTAGATGTGAAGCTATTAGTAATAGTGCAGATGTGGTAGCCCTGCAAGAGGATTTGAATAAACTGGACAGATAGACAAATGAATGGGGGTTTTGGTTTAATGCAGCTAAATGTAAAGTCTTGGAGTTTGGAATACATCGATGGGAGGCTGCATATTCTGTTGGAGGAATGGTACTGGAGGAAGTGGGGGTGATGATTGATAGAAACCTGAAATTCAGGGAACATGTTCCTGCCTGGCCTGGTTGGAATATGTTTGGCTGGAGAGTATCTGCTCTCCAGCCAAAAGGCTGTGAGTTCGAATCCCGCCATGGGCATGGACGTTTGTGATTGTATGTGAAAATACTAGTGGTGGTGGGCAGTAGATGGCATTGGTGTCGAAGATGAAAGTAATTGTGGTTCATTGTAATTGTTGGATTGAGTGGTGGAGACGGAGAGTTGTGGAGTAAGTGCCCTCCCTCGATGAGTCTCTGGACTCCCTGGAGGTGTCATATAATAATAATAATAATAATAATAATTAGCATAAAATTAAATACAACAGTATAAAGCCATTAAGATACTGAAAAGATTCAAAAAGAATGCGGAACAGAAAAAAGATGGAATTCTTCCACTCCTCTTCAAGAATAATTCACTGCAGTAGTAGTATTTTAGCCTCCAAAATTACAGTAACATGAGCAGTTTGGCATAGATTCCACATGGTGTTGGTTTGGTCTACAACATACCAAGTGTGCACAACAGTTCTTTAACTGGCTCAGATTTGACAAAAGAGGTCCCATATATTCTCAATGGGGTTCAGATTCGAGCTTTGTGGCGGCCAAGGAAGATGAAAGTTGTCATGTTCGATGAACCAATGCAGAACAATAATTGCACGATGGACAGTAGCATTGTCATCCATGAAATAACTGTCACCAGCTGGATAAAAAGTTAATATTGCAGGATGGACTTGACTGGCAACAAATGTTGATATTCCTTGAAGGCCACCGACCCCTTCCAGCAATATCCGGGGACCAGTTCCATGCTATGAGAACATGCCCCATACCATGATACTACCTGCAGAGCCTTGAGTTGTGTTTATAAGTCAAGAGGGTCCATTGCTTCAGGCTCCAACCAAACTCTCCGCCTGCCATCAATACTCAACAAGGTGTACCATAACTTGTTGGACCACAACTTTTTCCAGTCTTCCAGTGTTTAGTCACTATGTCCCTGACACCACTGTACACAAACTTTCTCATTCTTCACAGAAATCAGTGGTTTCTGTATAGGCATGCAGCTGCCAATACAGATCCTCTTCAATTCACTGTGCATATGTCAATGAGATGTGGGTCAGGAAAAACCTACATTACATGCTGCAGTTAGCTGCTGCAACACAAAGTTCTGTTTGTTTGTAAGCCTTCTCAGATTATAGCAACCTCATTCCTGATAGAATATCTTGACCACAGTTACACCTCTTAGACAAGCAATGCAGGTTATTTTTCCACTGATTAAATACCCAGAATATCTCACCTTTGAGAAATCAAACAGCTCTGCTGTTTTCAATTTTTAAATTGAAAACAGCAGAGTTTTAAATAGTTGCCCAGATCATGTGGCGATGCCCATGATGAAATATTTTGCATATATGCTATGTAAGTGATGTTTATGTAAGTCTGCATAAAGGTTTCTAATTCAGTGGCTGGTATGTGTATATTGGTGGAATTATACTAGAAAACCTGATGTGGTTAAGGATCTTGGAGAAATTTGAAGTCCAGGAGTAATATAACACTGATCACAAATACGATTCAATGCTGAAACAACACTGATACTTTAAAGTCATTGTACTTCTTTCTTCTTCTTCTTTTAAGTAATTTTCTATCCACTGCTGGACGAAGGCCTCCTCCAATTCTTTCCACCTTTCTCTGTTCTTGGCAATGGTTGACCAACTTTCCGCAATAAACTCTGACAGTTCATCACTCCGACTTCTTTTAGGGCGTCCTCGGCTTCATTTCCCTTTTTTAGGAATCCAGTTCGTAAGTATGGTGGTCCATCGCTCATCTTCTCTTCTGGATAAATGTCTGGCCCATTTCCATTTTTGTCACTTGTGGTGAAGAATGATGTCAGTGATGCAAGTCTGGCTTCTTATCCAGGTGTTTCGCTTCTTATCTTTTAATGTGATGCCTAGCACCGACCTCTCCATTTTTCTTTGAGTTGTCAATTTATTTGCCAGTGCTCTTGTTAGCGACCAAGTTTCACAACCATATGAAATGACTGGAAGTATACACTGGTTAAATGTGTTCCTTTTTAAACAGAGTAGGACATCATCGTTTTGAAAAATGTTTTTCAATTTTCTGAATGCACTCCAAGCAAGTTGAACTCTCCTATTTATTTCCTTTTGGAGTCCACAGGTTAGGTCAATGAGATGACCTAAGTATGTATATGAAGAGACTCTTTCCAAAAAAACATCTACTTCTTTATACGGTCCTAATACAACCTCACCTGGACTACTGTGCACAGATCCAGTGTCCCAGTTTCCAAAGTGATGAAGATACTGTGAAGAGGATGCCAAAGAGAGAGAAAGATGACCTTGAAACTGTGGAATGCAGATCATGAGGACATAGAATTTGTGGACTAGACACTAACAAACAGGTAGAAAGAGGGAATGGTAAGATAGATGCAGAATTTGTGGACTAGACACTAACAAACAGGTAGAAAGAGGGAATGATAAGATAGATGTCCTCAAACTTCTGAAAGGGAGGTAATAATAGAATACCTGTAGAAGAAATTTTTAATTTTATGGAGAGTGGGGAGAGAATCTGTGGAAGTTGAGAATGAAAATGCAGTCAAGAGGGGAGGGATAAAAGCTAAATGTCTTTATTGCAAAGTGGTATGTAATGGCTTGCCTTTGGAGGTGATGAGTGCAGGCAGCATGAAATCAAGAAAAGGTATATGACAGCTAGTGAGTTATATAAGCAGGCATTAACAAGGTAATCACCCCCTCAAAGTCTTTAATAATAATCCTTTCTTTTCCTTTATTTTCTTCCTTTTCTTTAATAATGATAAGTCCATTCTGTATAAGTTCTGCTTTTCTCTACTAACCCATAAAACTGCCATACTCTCAGAAATGAAAACACTGAAATCAAAATTTTTTTGCGGGATGGGTGGATGCTAAGCACTACTCAAGTATTAAAACAGTAACAAAATTATCTTTTTAAGACCTTACCTATATGAACGACTAAAGGATTTCAAAATGGTGAATGGACGAAATTTTAGCTTCTTAATCAATATCATACTGCTCTAAGATGCTGCACAAAATTAAATAGTTTTTTTCTTATTTTGCTTTCCTTATCAATGATAGCAAATTCTACTTGTTGCTTAATATACTGGATAAAAACACAAAACCACAAATATACAGAGTGTCCTAAGCATTCTTATAAAATAATTTCATTTGTTAATCCTCACTTTACTAAAATCCTGGGAACCTTTTTTCTGTAACTATAGCACACAACGAACAGGTAAGAAGTTCAAGTAAAACACACGAAGAATAAGAAACTGAAATAAAATTCCTAATAATCATTTTAGATAGCATGCAGCTACCAAATTACAGGCTGCCAATTCAAGGGGATTCACATCAACTAAAATTAGCAATAGTCACATCATTAATTTCAAACATTTCCTATAACCACAACTCGTAGGTTAGATACACACACACACGTAAGTCTTTGGACTTCCTGGAGGTGTCACGTAATAATAAATAATAAAGTATAAGGAAAAATCATTCTGTAATAACCCATTGCTAGAATTGGCGACAGTTTTGTGGAAAACAAATTGCAGCGCACCCTATACTGACTAATCACAAATTCAAAATATAATCTTAAGAATTAGGGCTTATGTAGCCTTTATGACTGTTTCTTCAACTATCGTAGATGTTTTATAAATTACCTTTTAACATATGTACACTTTAAACTTCTTCTTTCCTCTCCTTCGTCTTCTGAGCCCTTTTTTACAACCATATTTGGTTATGGACTCCCCTAATAGCCGCCATCTTTCTCTGTTGAAGTCTTCCCAATACTACAATTCTCTAGCCATCTCCACTAGGCCATCCTCCCATCTTCTCTCTAATGCTCCAGTCATTTGTTGGCCAAGCAACCTACAGCTACTTGAAAAAATATCATGAACCAGCCAATCAGATATGCACATGATGCCATCATTCTCATGACAGAAGCAAAAGACGGCCTGGAGCAGTAGATTTTGCTATTTTATCTTCGCGAATCACAGATATCAATGAATACTAAAATTGCTTCTGGCAATTTATATTAATCTGTGATTCGCGAAGATAAAATAGCGGTGGTCGAAGTTATGATTTACTGGGATCCAGAATAAAAATTTAAAAAAAGTTCAATATGAGAGAAAGGAAAACTATGAGGGAAAGATCAAAAAAAATTAGCTAATGCCTTTTTTATTCCCTTATAGGGAGTAGCCGAGGCCGTTTTTAAGCCCTATCTAATGGAGACTGAGTGCAGTTCAATCTCCACTGGTAATCAATCAGAAATAGCTGGCCCAAGGCTATCACTAATTAATCGGCAAGCAGTGAAGAAGGCTGCTAGTAAGTGCCGCCATCTGGTGGTCCCTAACACAATATATTTTAATGTCTGAAAATAGTGTGGGTTCGACGGCCGATTTTCTTGAGTATAGGGAACGAAACACCCGAGTTTCCTGGAGGAAAAAGCCGCTAGCCTGTGCCAGAGATCGACTAACTCTAGTCGGCGACTAGATTCGAACGCTTTTCATCATGCGGTCAAGCGCTGTAGAATGCAAACGCCACTTCTATGAGCTACACAGGCTCTCTCTATGTTGAAATTAACAGAAGTCATGAGACATTGAAATATTAGGGCGGACAAGAAAGTTAGAATTTCTAAGCCAATGGCCTTTCAAACTATGATGTGTCAAAGCTGGATCACAGAGAATGAAGACAGAAAGCAAATGAATCATTTGAACTATGGAGATGGAGGTCAATGTAGAGCAAATATTATTATGGTTATTATTATTTTACGGCATCTCCATGGATTCTGGAGACCGACATAAACCATTATACACACAAATTCTATCATACTCCTTGAATCCATTCACCATCAGAGAACTTACAACCAATTCTTGCAGTCCATTCCGCTCACCACTCTCCATGCACAAAAATCTGGTCTGCACACCCCCTACTAACTAACTACACTCTTACACAACTTCCTCGGATGTCTATTTGTCATATATTTAAAAATTTCACTAGCAACAATTTTATAAATACCCTTTAATATTTTCAAAGGTTTCTATCACGTTGCACTTTTCCGGTTTTGTAACCCACAAATCTTCAACTTATCCTCGCATGGAGTATTTCAGAGACCTGTCACCATCTTGGTCACTCATAACTGAATTCTCTCTACCACCTCCAGGTCACCAAGAGATAAACCCATATGACCAAATCTGTGTGGAATAGTCAAGATGGGGGCCGAATCATAGCCTTATAGTAATTTCTTCTTTATCTTTACTTGTTAGAGTGTTTTTCAACATCCCAGTAATCCTTTGAGCTATTTTACCAAATTTTGCAATATGCCCTCTGAACTTCACCTTTTTGTCCCCAAATCCCTAGCCTCATCAATTTCCTGCAATCCGAAGTGCATAACCATACATTTTGCAACATTAAATTGTCAATCATTATCCTTTGTCCACAACATCGATTTATTTAAATCCTGCAGAATATCTACATCACCTTGATCAACTATTGCTCTCCCCAGTTTTGGTGAATATCCCTCTTAAATCATTGATACACAAATTAAAGAATAATGGCCCCAGTACCAGACCTTGAGGTACTCCACTCCACTATATACTAACCGCTAGTGTCTGTCCATCAGCCATCCCCTATCCATACTACTAGCCTCATATTCATTCCCATCGTCTCCTGTTTTTGTAATAGTTTTCCATTTGGTATTCTGTCTTGGCAAAGTTCAGTGGTATCATGGTGTGGCCAGTACCATTATCCAATTCTGCTGTCACTTTATCATAATGTGAATTAGTTACTAAGGCAGAACCTACCCTTTACATAGCTATGCTGCCACGAGAGAATATCACATTCCTATCCACTTGTCTTTTACCTTTCTCCAACATTTCCAATATTTTACCAACACTCCCAATATATTAACTGGTCCGTAGTTTGTTACCTCTGTCTAGGAGCCATCTTTATGCAATGTACTATCTTACTCTCGTTCCACTCCCTTGGAACCCTACCAGAGCTAAAACTTAGATTGAACAATTTAGTCAGAGGCAATGCCAATTCTGTCGTACATTCATGTAGTACATGGGTTTATATGCCATCCAGTCCTACCGCTGTGTTCACATTCATATTTTTAATAGGCTGAATACCTCAATGTTGATTTGGTATCTCTGTAACATCAGCAACTATAAAATCACTACCTGGATGATACATCTTTGCAAAATGATCACTCAGCAACTCAACTATTTCTTTTTGTTCAGTCAGCTTCCTACCGTGAGCATTGTTAAAAGTCATTCTATCATAGTAATTTTTCCTCTTTCTTGCTACATAATGAAAAAACTCTTTTGGGTTTACTTTGGCCTGTTTGGCTAATTCTCTCTCATAGTCTGATTTGGCCTTCCTTACCATATTAGTCATCTTTCTTGCTTGAACTTTGTACTGCTTATGAGCATTCCGATCACTTTTTTTTTATATTTCCACCACAGTGTTTTCTTTTTTTTTCGCAATTCCTCCTTTATATCCCTACTCATCCACTTAATTCCAACTTCGTTTACCCTCCTGACTTTGAGGGTGCATTTTGATACTGCTACTCTCATGCAATCTCTGACCATTTGCCATGCATTACTAACATTCTTATTCTTATTGTAGCTTCTCAAGCCATGGCACTGTTCCAAGATTACTCCAGTGACTTTCATAATCACCAGCCTATAGTTGAATATTAAACCCCTTCTTGATAGGCAACTCTACATAGTTGGTAACTTCCCAGAATAAGACCGCATGGTCACTCTCCCCAGTTGGATGAAGAATGTCTACCTTGGTTATGCATACATCTTCATCAAATTCCTCGTCCCCTCTATAATATGTTGTTTCATGTAATTTTCCCCTTAGCACTACATAAATCCTACTTCCATCTTGTTATCCTTCCTTTCTCCAATCAAGCGAATATTTTAGAGAACATAATGACAAAATGCTCATTGGAGCACATACTCTCATTTTATTCCCCAAATGGAGTAGGTAAGATCGTTTAACAAACTTTTGTAAACTGGGCAGTCAACTCTGCCCTTAGCCAATCACAGCTAGCTTCCAAAGACTATCAATGTGTTTGATTCGGCATCCTAGAAGAAGATTACTGCACAGAAATCCCGCAACGTCAATTTTCTTAAATATAGCCATGTGAAAATGGCGCTAGGATCGACAACGCCAAAGACCATTCTAGGTTCGATTTTTATCGCCGACTAAAGCAACTCTTTCTAAGTTCTTCAATTTGCACCCAAGTTAGTCATATCTGACACGAGCAAGTGGGATTTTTCTCCCTGAATTTCTGGTTTTATTCTTGAACTCAATACAATCTGAAGAAAATCGTTTCCAAACGTTAGAGATAAAATAGATGATTAAAACCAAAAATGCAGTTATATGGATACGTTCAATTTTATTTTTCGACGATTCTTTTATTTATGCTAATTAATAAATAATTTTTAACAACTACACTTACAACTAAAATAAATAAAAATATAACAAAATCGTTACATTTCCCTATCATACTATACAGTAATTCAAATTCTTAAAAATAAAAGAGTCTATTCCCCCTCTAGCTACGCCACTGATTTTACTATTTTGGAATAATGGAATAAATATATATAAACATCAACAAGACGAAATACATGGTCATCATCAAACACCCAACCTCATCAATGAAACTGAAATTCAATGAGAAAAATATCAATCAAGTGTCAAGGTATAAATATCTTGGTTAATGATCCTGAAATATATATAAAAACAAGGATTGAAGTTGCGCGGCAGTCTTTCATGGAAATCAGAACATTATTCTGCAATAAAGACCTAAACATTGAAGTCAGATGACGAATGCCGAAATGCTATATCCATTCTGCTCAATGGAGTTGAAACATGGACATTGAAGCCAACAACCATCAAGAAAATTGAAACCTTTGAGATGTGGCTATATAGAAAGTTAAAGATATCATGGACAGAAATATTACCATATTTCTGTCCATGATCAATCTTCATTGTCGATTTTAAGACAATGAAGATGTCTTAAAATTCATTGGCAAAGTCAAAGATCTCATACAAACAATCAAGAAACGAAAAACGTCATATCTTGGCCACATCATGAGAAACGGGAGATACTAATTCTACAAACTATTTTGGTAGGAAGAATTGATGACAAAGGAGCTAGAGGAAGAAAAAGAATATCTTGGTCTGACAACATAAAGACGTGAACAGGAAAGAGCCCCGTACAACTGCTCAGATTGACGCAAGAACGCAGTTTGTTCGTCAAGATGATCGCTAACCTTCAAAAGAAGATGGCACCATTAGAAGAATTACCATGACGCCATCAATGACTTCAAAAAAAAAGCAGGGGAGGACTTGTGCAAACTAGTGCATTTTATCTGGTTCTATATTCAGCAGAAAGAGCGTTGTGAATTGAGTTGTTAGCATCATCTGGAAAAAGCCTTTGGTGGGCGTTTTTCATCCAGTTTCTGGATGAGCTCTTTCTTTGACGAAAGCACTGAGAGAGATTTTGTCCTCTTCTTTAATGAAAGTTTTTTAATATTGAAATTCAGAATAACTGTCACCAGAATTCATATTACTTCAAGCAATCATATTTTTGTTAGAATTTAGGATTATGAGCAGGCAGTAGTTATCTGCTGCACTCTTGCATCGATATCTCCTTAGTCATCGGTAGATGTGAGCTCACCCACTTTGGGAGTTATAGCAGAAACAACTGTCCGTCCATTCCAAAAGGTCTTCTACATCTTCCTATCATGCATTTTAGGCTTATGCAATCGCTTCCTGGTTCTTCCATTTCTTCCTTTTCCATCTATTTATATTCCATATAGTACTTTCGGCAGTCTTCTATTGTCCATTCGGTTTAAAAGTTCTAACCAATTTTGTTTATATTTACTTTTACAGTAATTATATTCAGAAATTGTAAAATTTCTTCATTTGTTTTATACTTCATCTTGGTATATCCAGTTGTTTTTCTGAGAAATTTAATCTCTGCTGTTTGAATTAGTTTTTCAAATATTCTTTTTTTATGGTGCATGTTTCACTTCTACAGGGTGTCCCAAAATTCACGCAAGAAGTAATTTTGATAGAAAACACAGGTTTTTAATTAAAAATTGTAATTTCTTATTGATTCATAAAGTATACAGTATATGGTTATGCATGGAATAGCATATCGGGTAAATGGCCTCCACGGCTTTGCTGGCACATACGCACTCTTTTGTCGAAATTTTCCATAACCGTTTTGCATAAATGTGGCTGAATTTCGTTGATACAGCGTTCAATTTCCTCCTTCAAGGCGTGGGTGGTCCTGGGCTTGTTGGCATAAACCTTAAAAACCCCAAAGAATAAAGTCCAAAGGCATTAAGTCACATGATCTGGGCGGCCAATTCTGATCACCAAAACGGGAAATTACACACCAGGAAAACTCATGCAGTAATAAATGCCACATGCCATACCCATAGGGCTGTATGGCATGTGGCGCCATCTTGTTGAAACCACATGTCGTCCACATCCATATATTGCAATTTAGACACAAAAAACTAGATTATCATGTCGCGATAGCGAGCACCATTAACTGTTATTGCCTTACCAGCAGCATTTTCGAAGAAGAATGGACCAATGATGCCTCCAGCCCAAAATCCGTACCAAACAGTGACACGTTGTGGATGCATTTGTTTCTCAACAATCACTCGTGAATTTTCTGAACTCCCCCCCCCCCAAATGCGACAATTTTGTCGATTAACGAAGCCATCAAGATGAAAATGAGCCTCATCGCTGAAGATGATTTTGTTCGAAAAATAAGCATCCACTTGTTGTTGTTCCATAATCCATTCAACGAACTCTCTTTGCTGTGTGGTCAGTAGGCTTCAGTTCTTGAGTCAATTGAACTTGGTAAGCATAAAGATGCAAGTCTTTTGTGAGAATACGTTGTAGAGAGCTTCTCGAAATGCCCAATTCAAGACCACGGTGCCGAATTGATGTTCCTGGACTCTCAGCAACACTCTCACGAACTGCTTCGATGTTTTCTGTTGAACGACTTGTTGAAGGACGGCCAGAGTGTATAAGATCACTAATTGATCCAGTTTCCTTGAATTTTTTAATTAATCTTTTCACAGTTGAAGTTAAATCACTATTCCGACCATATTTTGTACGAAAATTGCGAACTGTAGCTGCCAAATCATTATTTTTAAAATATTGCTCAACAATGAAAATGCGTTGTTCTTTCGTGTAGCGCTCCATATTTAATAACCCTGAACTGTCAGCTGTCACGCTGTCTTTTTTTTTTCTCGTTGGCAACACTTTACCGCACAAATGGCGCTAAATTTAAATCTTGCGTGAATTTTGGGACACCCTTTATATATAATATAATATAGTTCATGTAGACAGGACGTTAATAAATCTTATTCTGGTATGCTTTTGTACAAGCGATAGCTTAAATACGTCATTTACTTTAACCAAATTTAATATTTTAATGTTTATATCTTTTTCATCTTCATGTAATAATTCATATCCCAGGTATTTGAAAGTATTCACTTATTTTAAATATTTTATTATCTATTAGTATTTTACTTCTTTTTTTTTTTTTCGCTCCTTCAAATACCATTCTTTATGTCTTTCCTTCTGATATTCTCATATTATATTGTTCTGAAATTTCATTTAATGATTTAACTGATTTCGATAAATCATCTTCTGATGTTACTAACACAATTTGATCATTTATTTTTATACCAAATGGGTTATGCAGTTTCCAGATAGAGGTGATAGGATATTTCTTCCCATCCTCTTATTATTATTATTATTCGTGACATCTCCAAGGAGTCTGAAGACTCATCGCAGGATGACACCTACTGTACACTCTTCATCTCCACTACTACACAGAACCTCTACTACCACTCACCTACATCAACGCCAGCTGCTGCCCACTACCACCACAGCTAGTATTTTTTTGTCTGTAAATTGTGTGTGTTCTGAAGGGCCGATTTGTCTGTATGCGGGATGAAAAACCCAAGTTTCTGGGAGAAAAAACCCTGCAACCTCCATATGAGATCGGCTAGCTCACCTTCGATTGAAAAAGTCCATATAAAGATTTCTCCCGTCATGACGAGAATCGAACATATGCCTTTTCTAATCGAAGGGCGCAATATAATATAACATCCATTCTGATATTTGTAATATGACTGTTATTTTATTTCCTGTATATCTCTTGAATAAACAGTAAGAACTGGTTTGGTATATTTAGATTGGTTAATATTGTAAATAATTTCTATTATTCTCGTTAAAGCCTGTTTCATAATCAATGACCACGTGTATTTCTTTTTGAAATTCCGCCTTTTCGGAATCCATTCTGTTCTTCTAGTAGTTTGTCTCTTCAAATCCTCTTGAAGGGCTACTATATCTGCACCATTACTAATAACCCTTCCCAACATATCTGCAAACAACTGGATATCCTCCTGCAATCTATCATTATCATTCATATAAATGCTAAACAATACACATCCTATTTCTGAAAATTGTCATAAATGTAATAAAATAAGTTAAGCATCACTCAGAATCCAGGACCAACTACAGATGTAAATGATCAAGCAAATATGTGCAAACACAATGTCATCTTGGGCATCCCAGGGAAACTAGTCGTGCAGTTGTGCAAATTTCAAGTGTGCCATCATAATTTTCTCTGGACTACAGGAGATGCTGGACCACCTGTTGCTGGAAAATTTGTGGTGTGCCTGTACAAAGTTACACCGCAATGTAACTTAGTACAGGTAAATGTAGTCTTGAAATTCAGGATTATATCAAGGAGAGGCTGGAGGAAGTAGTGGAGGCAAAGGATCTTGGGGTGGTGACTGATAGAAACCTGAAGTTCAGGAGGCATATTGCAAAGGTGGTGAAGGTAACCCAAAGGACAGCTGCAATACTGAAAAGGACACTAACCACCAAAGATAGAAACGTAGTGATTCCATTGGATAAAGATATGATCACACCACATCCGGATTACTGTGCTCAGATTTGATCCACAGGGTTTGAAGGGATAAATTAACCTTTGAAAAGGTGCAAAAGCAAATAACAAAAATAATATCAGGACAATAGAATATTAGTTATGAGGATAAACTGAGGGCATTAGAACTGTAGAGTCTGTAATTTAATTGAGACATTTAACCTATTAAGAGGAAAGAGCCCCAAGGGATAGAAGTGAGAACAATAGGTCATTCCTTAAAGTTGAGAGGAGCAGTTTCTTTGCATGGAATGTGATTGATCTGCAGAATGCAGATCAATCATATTCCATGCAATCACAAAATCACATATTGCCTGATAGGGTGATGATACCACTCCTTGAACTCATGTGAATGAGTTCAAGGAGTGGTATGATAGACTATGTTGTCTAGGATTAACCTCAAACGATGAGTATTGTGACTCCATAGAGGTCCTGAATGATAATACTGATAACTTCCACCTGATGTGCCCTGCTGATTTTAGGTATGCTGTCTGATATAGCTTCCTTGTGAAAATGCTGATACCATCCTTCTCTAGCAGTTTCTGCTTCCAAGTTAGTCATAACTACTCACTCTAGTTCCACATATCCCTTTTTCTTAATTGAAAATTCCACATCCACAGGCTTCTTCCAGGGAGGAAGATTGTGGATTGTGTATAAGAATGGATATTCAAATACAGGTGTGAAGTTTGTTTTTTTTAAATCAGAAACATGACCTATATATCTAAAACACTACAACTAGAATAGTTTTTTGTCTGGTATAATAATTATTATTATTCCTGACACCTCCAAGGAGTCCGAAGACTCATCGCGAGAGGACACCTACAACTATCTCAACCACACACCGAATCGTCTCCATCAACGCCATCTACCGCCCATTTCCACCACCACAACTGGTATTCTATGTCTATAAATTCCGTGTATTCCGAAGGCCGATTTGTCTGTATGCAGGATGAAAAACCCTACTACTTCCATATGAGATTAGGTAACTCACCTTCGATTGAAAATCGTCTAGATAAAGATTCTTCCCGTCGCGACGAGAATCGAACTTAGGCCTATTCCAATAGAAGGGCGCAATGTACTGTCGTTCTTCCAATTGCGCTACGGAGGCGCTTACTAATTTACTTGGTAACCATGGAAAAAAAAAATTGTACAACTATTTCATCCTGCATACACACCTGGTCATGGATGTACTAGTGGAGGATGTCAAGAAGGAGGCACCATGGAGCATGCTGTTTGCCGATGACATTGTTCTATGCGAATCATCCCGAGAGAAGCTTGAAAATACCCTGGAAGAGTGGAGAAAGGCATTGGAGGAGAGCAGCATGAGAATTAACCGGGTGAAGATTGAATATATGTCAACGGGGAGTGACGAGGATATCGTCATACAACTCCAGGGTGAAAGGCTAATTTCAGGGAAGAAATTCAAGTGCCTTGGACTTGTCAAGAGGAATGGTGACCTGGATGAGGAAATACAGCACCGAATAACATGCGGTTGGATAAATTGGAGGA